>NC_133653.1:93954608-94254608 GCF_009905375.1 Apium graveolens
ATAGTATGTGTAGAGTAGAAAATGCATGTTTTAATTAGATTAATGATGCATGTATTAGATACATCACCCATACCATGTCTTTAAACAAGATAAAATATGTAACGACTCAAGATTTAAAATTAACAAACGATCATGAGATTCTCGTGTTTATGAAACAGGAATAAAATATGAATTTTCTTTATTTCTGACATGGGGCGATTTTGTCAACAACGGGTTCATAGAACTTGTAAGGCTGTGGGTTTTAAGCGAGACCGATATGACTCCTCCACTACCTGGAAATCAAACCATTGACGATTATTTATTTGAAGTATTTTATTCAAGGAAAAATTGGGAATCTCTTTATGATGGGATCATGATCGTTCTAAATTAAAAATCCCTAAGTAAAATATTAAGTTTTAATCAGATGCTTTCCAATGAATGAACACTCATTAAATCCTAGATCGATAAGGGGAAGGGTTGTCAGTGGCAGGGGACTCCTATCGATCGTGGTGAAATGCGACGAATATAAACGGTTATATTCGGACGTTTATCATTGGGTCTAACTTAACTGAGTCATCATAATAAGGTGAATATAAACGGTTATATTCAACTATTATGAACTTAGAAGCATAGAGTTTGGTTAAAAATCTATTAGATAGATAAGATCAATTGTTGTTCACCAAATTATCCAAGAATTATATATGATATAATTGACAACTGTTGTCTACCTAAATAATCATGTTTTAAGGATACCAGTGGTTGACTTAGAACATGACGAAATATGGATCTTGGCTCACTAGAAAGATTTATGGGATATACTTTCCGAATTAATAGTTAGGGCTATTAATTTGATAAAAAAATAGTGGGAGATATATTATGAATATATCATAATCATATGAACATAAAATTTTAACTCAGACAATCTAATGTTTATTTTGCGCTTTTATTATTGTAGATACTAAGTAATGGCAAACAACACAAACACACTATCCGTACATTCAGTCCTTGAGAAGGACAAGCTGACAGGAGGAAACAACTTCCTAGACTGGCAGAGGAATTTGAGGATTATCCTCAGGCAGGAGCGCAAGCTTCATGTCATTGATATTCCTCCTCCAGGCCCCCTTCCTGAGGGTGCTACTGCTGATGAACGAGCAGCACGCACAAGGGATGAGAATGATGCAAATGATGTTGCATGTCTTATGTTGGCAACTATGAGTGCTGAGCTTCAAAGACAGCATGTGCATATGGATGCATATACTATCAATGAGCACTTGCAAAGCATGTTTGCAAGCCAAACTCGTCAAGAAAGGTTCAACACGAGTAAGTCACTTTTTAATTGCAAACAAGGGGCGAGTGAACCAGTTGGCCCACATGTTCTGAAGATGATTGGTTACATTGAGTACCTTGAAACTTTGGGTTTCCCAATTGGTCTGGAAACTGGTATTGACCTAATCATGAATTCTTTGAACAAAAAATTCACTCAGTTTGTTGTGAACTACAATATGAATGAATTTGACAAAACACTTACTGAATTGTTGCATATGTTGAGAACATATGAGACCAACATGAAGACAGCTGAACCTGCTCACATACTGATGGTGGGAAATAAAGGTAAGGCCAAAGGGAAGGGCAAATGGAAGGGTAAGAAGAAGATTGGATCTGATTCTACACCCAAGCCAAAGTCAGGTCCCAAACAGGCTTTAAATCCTAAAGGTGGTGTGGCCAAGGGTGAATGTCACTACTGTAAGAAAGATGGTCACTGGAAGAGAAACTGTCAAATTTACTTGGAGGATCTGAAGAAAAAGAAAGCAGTTCAGATTTCTGGATCAGGTATTTATGTTATAGAAGTTAATTTGTCTATTTCTACATCTTGGGTATTTGATACCGGATGTGCTTCTCACATTTGTATAAATGTGCAGGGCCTGCAGAGAAGTAGAACTTTGGCTAAGGGAGAAGTGGACCTAAGAGTAGGCAATGGAGCAAAAGTTGCTGCTTTAGCTGTAGGGACTTATTATTTATCTATGCCCTCTGGGCTTGTTTTAGAACTAGAAGATTGTTTTTACGTGCCTGCGATTCACAGAAACATTATTTCTGTTTCTTTTTTGGACAAGAAAGGTTTTCGTTTACAATAAAGAACAACAGTTGCTCTTTTGCTTTGAATGATTTAACCTATGGTGTTGTGCGTTTATTTAATGGTTTATATGTTCTTGATTTAGATAACCCTGTCTGTAATATAGAAAACAAATGACTTAAAATGAATGACTCAAATCAAACATACCTCTGGCATTGTCGTCTAGGCCACATAAATGAGAAACGCATATCCAAATTACATAAGGATGGATACTTGGATAAGTTTGATTTTGAATCATACCAAGAATGCGAATCTTGTTTGCTTGGTAAGATGACTAAAACCCCTTTCACTGGTAAGGGTCAAAGGGCCACTAAACGTCTGGAGCTAATACATACTGATGTATGTGGCCCAATGCGTGTAATGGCTAGAGGAGGCTACTACTACTTTATAACATTTACTGATGATTTCAGTAGATATGGATATGTATATCTTATGAAGAACAAATCCGATTCTTTTGAAAAATTTAAAGAATACAAGGTTGAAGTAGAGAAGCAAATTGGCGGAGATGCAAGTATTAAGATCTTACGATCCGATCGTGGGGGTGAATACTTAAGCACCGAATTTAGAGAGTATTTGAAAGAGTGTGGTATTGTATCACAACTCACTCCGCCAAGAACACCTCAATGGAATGGAATTTCAGAGAGGATAAATCGCACCTTGTTGGACATGGTGCGATCGATGATGAGTCATGCAGATCTTCCAATTAGTTTTTGGGGTTACGCTCTAGAAACAACGACTTTCACACTTAACCGTGTTCCTACTAAGAAGGTTCAAAAGACTCCATATGAGATATGGAAGGAGAAATGGTCAGACATGAACTTTATGAAAGTTTGGGGATGTAAGGCGTTTGTGAAACGTCAAGAATCTGACAAGCTTGGACCTAAATCCGAAGAGTGCATTTTTGTAGGATACCCTAATGAAACAAAGGCGTATTATTTTTATAATCCTTCTGAGCAGAAAGTGTTTATTGCTCGAGATGTTGTCTTCATGGAAAGAGATTTAGTTTCCAAAAGAAACAGTGGGAGAACTATAGATCTCGATGAAGATCGAGAACCGCAAAATAGCATTGAACCTGAAGTGGAACAAGAGCAGAATAATGATAATGCTCAACAAACACAGGTTGTTCGTAGATTTGGTAGATTTCGCCATGAGCCAGAGAGATATGGATTTCTCATGACTCAGTATGGTGATTTGATGCTCATAGATAAAGATGAGCCTCTCACATACCAAGATGCTATGAACAGTCCAGACTTTAAGAGATGGCTTGAAGCCATGAAATCCGAGATAGATTCCATGTACGAAAACCAAGTATGGACTTTGGTTGATCCACCTGAAGGGGTAAAACCCATAGGGTGCGAATGGGTTTTTAAGAAGAAAAAGGGCATGGATGGAAATGTTCAGACCTATAAAGCTAGGCTGGTTGCAAAAGATTTCAAACAAATTCATGGTATTGACTATGATGAAACTTTCTCACCAGTGGCTATGGTCAAGTCTATAAGGATTTTACCAACCATTGCAGCATTCCATGATTATAAAATCTGGCAAATGGATGTCAAAACAACCTTCCTTAATGGAAGCCTTGAAGAGGATGCGTACATGACACAACCTGAGGGTTTTGTCGATCCAAGGAATGCTGGCAAGGTATGTAAATTGCGTCGATCCATTTATGGATTGAAGCAATCCTCTAGGAGATGGAATATCCGTTTTGATGAAATAGTCACAGAGTATGGCTTTGTTCAAAATGAAGATGAACCGTGTATTTACAAGAAGGTTAGTGGGAGCTATGTGGCATTCATAGTACTATATGTTGATGATATACTACTAATGGGGAATGACATACCTTCTCTAAAGGCTGTTAAGACTTGGTTAGGGAGCAATTTCTCCATTAAAGACTTAGGAGAGGCATCCTACATTCTAGGAATGAGGATCTATAGAGAAAGATCTAGAAGGATGATCGGTCTAAGTCAGAGCACATACATTGATAAGGTTTTGCATCGTTTTGGAATGCAAAATGCAAAAAGGGGATATGTCCCCGTGTCTCAAGGGATAACGATCTCTAAAGACCAGTGTCCGAAATCATTGGATGAGAAGGACCACATGAATAAAGTTCCATATGTTTCAGCAATTGGATCTATCATGTATGCAATGGTATGTACTCGCCCAGATGTCTCGTATGCTTTGAGCATGACGAGCAGATACCAGTCTAATCCGGGTGAAGGTCACTGGACGGCAGTTAAGAATATTCTTAAGTACCTGAAAAGAACTAAAGATTCATTCTTGGTGTATGGAGGAGAAGAGAAACTCGTTGTAAAAGGTTACACCGATGCAAGTTTCCAAACAGATAGAGATGATACTGTATCACAGTCTGGTTTTGTGTTTTGTCTAAACGGAGGTGCTGTAAGCTGGAAGAGTTCAAAGCAAGAAACAGTAGCTGATTCTACAATGGAGGCTGAGTACATTGCAGCTTGTGAAGCAGCTAAGGAGGCCGTTTGGATTCGAAAGTTCATTTCTGATTTGGGAGTGGTTCCATCGATCGCAGATCTCATTGATCTATACTGCGATAATAATGGAGCCATTGCACAGGCTAAAGAACCTAGATCACACTCCTAGGCTAAACATATACTCAGGAGATTTCACCTTATTCGAGAGATTAATGAAAGGGGTGATATACACATATGTAAAGTGCACACAAATGATAACATTGCAGACCAACTGACCAAAGGCTTGTCGCAGCAGAAGCACGATGGTCACACTAGTTCCATTGGTATTAGATATATGGGTGATTGGCTCTAGTGCAAGTGGGAGATTGTTAGTGTAGGTGCCCTAGAGGCAATACATTATTCTTTTAAATCTTTATGTCAGTTGATCATTCAATAAATGTATTTATTATGACCTTAATTACTGCGATATTTTGTTAGCATAATAAATGTCCTTAGAATCATGATAGAAATTGTATAGTTTAAGTACATGACTTGAACTTGAGATTATATAATATATCATATTCTTAAAGGTCTCTAGTCGAGTATTATTATATAGGACAATAATAATACATAGATAGACTAGTATGTTGTTTGAAAAGATAACCACATCTCATTGGTTATAAGTATGGGGATACTAAAGTCAATACATAGGTACATGTGAGAGTACATGGTACTGGACAGACCCACGGTGAGATTCTTCATGTTTAATAAAGTCATAAGAAAGACTCACAGTGATAATGGTGTAACGATCCTTTGACTTGAAATCATTATATTTCTATACAAGGATTAATATACTCTGACTACATTAAAAGTTACTTTTGATCGAGTGATGATAAAAGTGGACATCGGGTATATCATGAGTCGTATGAGAAATATGAATGATAGATAAAGGATTTAACCCTCCTATAATTAGGAGAGATATTATTGGCCTCTTGATTGAGTGAGATTATAAAAGCATGGCCATGCTCAAATAATGATTTGTCTTGATAATCTACTCATGGATCAAGTAAACCCGGATTAAATGTTGAAGAGGATGACTAAATACATGCCTCGAGTTTAATCTATAATATGTATGGTTAAAGGGATTATATTACATGAAAAACATTAATCATAAAAGGTTTTATCTAATCGCGATTTAATTATTGTTTAATTGGGTAACAATGATGTATTACTAGATACCGCTCATTGTTTATAATTTTATTAGAGAATAAAATTATTTCCAATTAAATAATAGCCTATAGGGTCGCACAAATAGAGCACTTAATGGAATAGTTAATTTAAATTATGGATTTAAATTAATTGATGATTATTTGAATTTTATTATAATTAAGTAAGACTTAATTGAGATAATATAAATTCGAATTAAAAGGAATGTTTTTGCCCATAATAATTAAGTATGACTTAGTTATTAATTAAATAATAGAAATTTGTTTTTATTATTTAATCCAATACCTACTAGGGTTGGGCTTTGCTGTTATGGGCCTTTTTAATCAGCCATTATAAATACATAATGATAGGTTAAAAAGGCTTGTATGTTTTTTAGAAACCCCTAGCAGCAAAGAGAGGCAGAGGCAATTCAGATCGTCAAGAAAGAGGCTAGTACATCCATTCCGTAGTCAAGTTCATGAGACGTTCTTGAAGGTGCTCGTGTGGATACCATAGAGGTGTTTCTCCGAGAGGTAGACACAAAGCGTGATAGCTAGGATCTCCGTTGAGTTCGTGAAAGTTAAGCTCTTGAAAGGTATGATTCGTTATCTCCATAATCTGCCCATAATTATACATGGATCCTGTTTTTGGGTTTCGAAATTTTTTATTTTATTTACGTTTATCCGCTGCGTTTTATGCCTTCGGAACCCAACAATAGTTTTAAAACCTCAGTAGCGGGGAGCCTGATGGTTTTATATGGCCAATGTGTGCCGAGGATCCTCAATAGTAGTGAATCACTTGTTATGTGGTTCAGAGCTCTGATGTGGGCTGATCACCCCCCATTGCTCATAGCGCTGTGTGATTTTAATTACATTCACTTATTAAAATCTTGAACTTTTACTTGAAATTTCATATTGTTGATTTACTTTCTATTATTGTTTTATTGAAGCATATGATGAACTGTTGTACCCTATTATTCACTTGCTGAGCGTTTTGCTCATTAATATTGTTATTGATATTATCCCTTCAGTGAAACCCGAAGATGGTTCGTCTCAAGCATACCGCGCGTAAGACTTCTGGGGACTCGGGGTATGCCTACCGTCAGATGTTGGAGCAGGTAGGGAACTAGTAGTTCCCTAAGGATTGTAAACCTTGGGTTTAAAACTTGTGTAGTAATTTGGCTTTAGATACTTTTGGTCTGTGATAATTAAGATGTTATATGTTGTTAAAACTCATTCCTGTGGATTCGGGGATTGTGGTTAAGGGTTGTAGCTCTAATATTCTATCTTTTGTAGTTCTTACTGTTTAATCTATATATGCATATTTCTGCTAGTTAGTATTGTGGGTCCATCACAGTTTTGGTATCAGAGCCACAGGTTTGAGTCACTGAACAACATAGGATAAACGAATATAAGATAGGAATTTAGAGAATAGGATGAACTTAGATCATTTGGGTTTTTGGGGCGTTAGAATCTATAGGTTTTCTGACCCTTTTATTTATAACCGCGTATATATAATTGATTGTCAGACATCATCCTTATCGACTCCCGGATTCCCTTCTATTGTGCCATTATCCCTGTACGAGCAGATGGTAATTGTGGTTGATCGACTGGAAGGCGAGAACGTGAATCTACAGCGTGGGTGGACCAGTTGTACCGCGAGAACTTTGATGACGAGCCCAACCGACCCCGACTGATAGCCAGACTTGAGGAGATCATCCAGATGGCTAAGGACCGATTGGCATTGATGATTCCACACCGTGAGAGAGAGAGTCAGATTGCTCTTACTGCCATTGCTGACGAGCTCCGCCGAGTTATTAGTCATCTCCGTGCCCCTGTTCCCCCACCACCATCCTCTTAGACTATTATATAGTCTACCTATCCCCAGCATTGTTGTTGATTAGTACCTTGATTTCCATTTGTACCTTGTACCCGGATTGTTTCGGGAAGACTTTATTTGCACTTTATATCCTGTTTGTACTCTATTTCGCACTTTCCATTCGAACTAATGTTAAATTCGCACTTTAGTTATCTCTATTATATTGCCATCTCATTACCATGTTATATACTTGCTTAGATAAAAAAATGTTGATTAAATTATGTTGACCTCCTTAAAACTTGATCATGTCTAATCTTTTCTTAAGATGTCTTTTGAAAAAAATCTCAGTGCTTAATATTTACCCTTGCGATAACTTGTCTATGCACACCAACACCAGGGATCATGAAGATCCACCACCCAACTTGGCTCAACTTATGCAAATACTTCACCAACAATCTGTTACCCTTGCTCAACAACAACAACTTCTCCAGCAACAACTTCAACAACCACCTCTACCACCACCAACCCCTACAACTTTCAAATTGTTCCAAGCTGTGAAACCACAAAATTTTTATGGAACTCAAGACCCTGTAGAAGCTCAATCTTAGCTTAAAGAGATGGAGAAAGCTTTCATGCTAGCTGTTGTTAGGGAAGAAATGAAGGTCAATTATGCGTCTTATTTTCTGAAAGGTGAAGGGAACTATTGGTGGGAGTCAGCCCGTGCTCTAGAAGAGGAAGAAGTTATTTCTTGGGATAGATTCAAGAAGATTTTCTTAGACAAGTATTTCCAGAGGTATATGTAGACTCAAATGAAATTGAAGTTCTTTGAATTGAAGCAAGAAGGAATGACTGTGGGAGAGTACGAGAAGAAATTCACCGAATTAGCTAGGTTTGTTGCAGATTACGTGGACACGGATGAGAAGAGAGCGAAGAGATTTCAACAAGGATTAAAGCCTTGACTACGAAGCAGAGTGGCTGCTTTCGAATTGGCCACATATGTTGAAGTGGTCCAAAAGGCGATGGTGATCGAAGGAGAAAGTGACCAAAACTCTAAGGAGAAAGAGAGTAAGAAAAAAAAGTTTAGAAGTAGTGGAGAAGGATCGGCTCAAGGAAGCCAAAGTGGAAAGAATTTCAAGAAGTTTGGATTCCAGAACCAAGGAGCACCCCGAAGCTTTAAGAAAGGTGATAATTAGAGTCAGAGGAATAGGATTTAAGGGCAGAGATTCCAGCAAGCAACAAATCCAGAGTGTAAATTCTGTAACAAGAGACATATGGGTAACTGCAATAAGGCTGACATCGTCTGTTACAAGTGCAATACAAGAGGTCATTATGCGAATGAGTGTCGAAACCCGAAGCCTTCTGTTACATGATTTAAGTGTGGAAAGACTGGTCACATGTCGAGGGATTGCAAGGCCCCCAGAAACAACAAGTTGATACAATTGGCGGCCGCTCCTTTCAATCAAGCAATGACATCTTCTTTCCCAATTCTTCAACTTCCTTCAAATCAACCTTCTGAATCTGCAACTTCAGTGTTTCCTCCCTCCTATCCTGCTCAGGCCTGGACATTCAACATGAACATCAAGGATGTTGTTCAGAGTTCTGAAGTTGTGTTATATGATGAACTGTTGTACCCTATTATTCACTTGCTGAGCGTTTTGCTCATTAATATTGTTATTGATGTTATCCCTTCAGTGAAACCCGAAGATGGTTCGTCTCAAGCAAACCGCGCGTAAGACTTCTGGGGACTCGGGGTATGCCTACTGTCAGATGTTGGAGCAGGTAGGGAACTAGTAGTTCCCTAAGGATTATAAACCTTGGTTTTAAAACTTGTGTAGTAATTTGGCTTTAGATACTTTTGGTATATGATAATTAAGATGATAGATGTTGTTAAAACTCATTCCTGCAAATTCGGGGATTGTGGTTAAGGGTTGTAGCTCTAATATTCTATCTTTTGTAGTTCTTACTATTTAATATATATTATGCATATTTCTGCTAGTTAGTATTGTGGGTCCGTCACAGTAAAGATCCAAACAATCATGTCTGAAGAAGCACAAACCCCAACTAAGCCCACTAAAACTCAAGAAACTCAAAACACTCAAACCCACAGTCGATATGAGACTATTAAGGTTCCCATACGAAGACCTTCTGAGTATCCCATATGGAATGTGAAGATGGTTATGTTTCTGGAAGCTACAGATCTAGAATACCTTGATAGGATTAATGAAGGACCATATAAGCCTACCAAGCTCTCTGTTGTAGTTGCAGATCAACCAGAAAAGTCCATACCAAAGGAGAAAGGTGATTACACAGCTGAAGACATCTCATCTATTGCCAAGGATGCAAGGGTAAGGCATTTGCTGCATAGTTCCATTGATAATGTCATGTCAAAAAGGGTAATTAATTGCAAGACTGCAAAGGACATATGGGATGCTTTGGAGACAAGATTCCAGGGAACTGATGCAATCAAAAAGAACAGGAGGACTATACTCACTCAAAAGTATGAGCACTTTGACTCAAAAGCTGATGAGTCATTAACTGATTTATATGACAGGTTTGCCAAACTCTTGAATGATCTATCACTGGTGGACAAGGAGTATGATCTTGAAGATTCAAATCTTAAATTCCTTTTAGCTCTTCCTGAAAATTGGGATTTGAAGTCAACTACCATAAGAGACAACTATGACCTTACTAAAACTACTCTTGATGAAAATTATGGTATGCTCAAGACTCATGAACTTGAGATGGATCAAAGGAGCAAGAGGCATGGAAGAAATTCATGGACAGTTGCTCTTAAAGCTGAGGAGGAATCTCCTAAAGTGGTTGCCTCAAAGAGGGGCAAAGGAAAGGCTCTCATCATAAAGTCTGATTCAGAGTCATCATATTCTAATGATGATGATTCAGAAACTGAAAGTTTACCTGAAATGGATGCTGATGAAGAGATGATAAAACTGTGTGCTCTTATGATGAAGGGTATCACAAAGATAGCCTACAGGAAATTCAGAAAAGAAAGGAATTTTTCCAAGAAAGGTGGAAGTTCTGATAAGAAAGGGTTCAGAAAGTCTGAAGGCAAAGGAGGAAAGTCTGACAGAGAAGACAACTCAAATGTCAAATGCTACAATTGTGGTGAAAGAGGCCACATATCTCCTGACTGCAAGAAAGGAAAAAGTGACAAAGGAAAGGCACTTGTCACAAAGAAGAAAAGCTGGACAGACACTTCATATTCTGAAAATGAGGTGAACTATGCATTGATGGAAAATGCTGATAGCAGTCCTGAAACTGTTGAATTAAAGGTACCCCAAACAACTTATGCTTTTCATACTGATGATATTACTGAGTTGAGATTATATCTTAAAACCATGTTCATTATTTATAGAGATCATACTTTAACATGTGAAAGATTAATATCTGAAAACCGTGCTTTTAAAAAGAGAAATGACTATTTAGAAAAGGAGTTAGTTTTTCTTCATCAAACTAAGAAAGAAAGAGATGATGCTTTGTATGTTAGAGATGAAGTGTTAAAATTGAATGAATCTCTAAAAGCTGACTTAGAAAAGGAAAAAAGATTATCAGAACTTGGACTAACTCTGGCAGAACAACTCAAAATTTACTAAGTAGTGGAAACTGGAAAGAGGGATTAGGTTATGGAGATGATAAAAGTGAGAAAGGAACTGAACAAATTGAGCCAATTGTAATTAAACAAACCGTTGAGACAAAGGTAAATCCTGTTAAATTTGTAGCAAAAACTGTAAAGTCTGATTCTGAAAAGATGAAAGAGTCTAGGACAGAAGTCAAAGAAAAGTCAATTTCTGACAAATTAAAACAGGATAAACCAGCTGAAGTAAACATAGGTTTAATGACAAAGAAGCAGCTTAAGTATAAGCTAAAAGAGATTAGAAATGTGAACAAGGTAAAGAAAGCTAGGAAAAATAGAAATAGAAAGGAAGGTGTGAATAAAAGCAATAATTATATGTCTGTTCCTAATGCTCCCAGAAAGAAATGTTATAACTGTGGAAATTCTAACCATCTTGCTTCTTTTTGCAGGAAAAATAAAGATATAAACTCTTTACCTCCTAAATCAGGAGTTAGGAGTCAGTCTGTTAGGTTTAAACCACAAAATCCTTGTTTTTATTGTGGTAGTTTATGGAATTCCATTTATACTTGTAAGGAATATCATAGTTTGTACTATGATTATTATCAAATAAAACCTTCTTTGAAGAAAGTTAGTATTATTCCTTCTAGTGTAAACTCTGATACAAAGTCTGATATAAACTCTGATAAACAGCATGTTAGCATAAACTCTGAAATTAAATCCGCTGCAAATGCTAACAAACTTAAAAAGTCCAAAGGATCCAAGCAAGTCTGGGTCCGTAAAACTAACCAATAGTGGTCTTTGTGATTGCAGGGCAACAGGAAAAACATCCTAGTTCTGGACAGTGGATGTTCAAGACATATGACTGAAAATAAAGCCCTGCTATCAGACTTTGTGGAGAAAGCTGGCCCAGGAGTTTCTTATGGAGATGGCAACATGGGAAAATTCTGAGATATGGCAATATTAATCTTGGGAATTTCATCATTGAAGTAGTAGCTCTTGTCTCAGGACTTAAACACAATCTGCTAAGTGTGAGTCAAATCTGTGACAAAGGTTATCATGTAGATTTCTTTGAAGAACACTGTGAAGTTGTAAGCAATTCTACAGGCAAAGTGGTTCTGAAAGGTAACAGGCATGGTAACATATATGAAGCCAGACTTTCAACAAGTTCGGATGGTTCTGCAATCTGTCTGTTGAGTAGAGCACCAATTGAAGAAAGCTGGAATTGGCACAAAAGACTCTCTCATTTAAATTTTAACAACATAAATGAGCTAGTAAAGAAAGATCTTGTGAGAGGACTGCCAAAATCAGTATTTTCTCCTAATGGCCTTTGTGATTCATGTCAAAAGGCAAAACAAAGAAAATCTTCATTCAAGAGCAAAACTGAATCTTCAATTCTTGAGCCTTATCACCTACTGCATGTTGATCTATTTGGTCCAGTCAATGTCATGTCTATTGTAAAGAAGAAATATGCTATGGTTATAGTGGATGAGTTCACAAGATACACTTGGGTGTATTTCTTGTACAAGAAGAATGAAATTGCATCTACTCTAATTGATCATGTCAAACAGCTGGATAAATTAGTCAAAGATTCTGCCAAAATTATAAGAAGTGATAATGGCACTGAGTTCAAGAATTCAATCATGGAAGAGTTCTGCAAAGAGCATGGAATTAAGCAGGAATTTTCTGCACCTGGAACTCCACAGCAAAATGGAATTGTAGAAACAAAGAACAAGACTCTCATTGAAGCTGCATGAACTATGCTTGATGAAGCAAAGCTACCAACCTACTTTTGGGCTGAAACTGTGCAGACTGCTTGTTTTACACAGAATGCTACACTCATAAACAAGCATGAAAAAACACCATATGAGATGGTAAAGAAAAAGAAGCTAAATCTGAATTACTTTCATGTATTTGGTTGCAAGTGTTTTGTTCTTAAGACTCATCCTGAACAGCTGTCAAAATTTGATCTAAAAGCTGATGAAGGAATTTGTGTTGGATATCCACTTTCCACAAAAGCCTTCAGATTCTACAATTTAAGAACAAGGGTTGGCATGGAATCTACCAATGTATCTTTTGATGATAAGAAGATTACTGGACTTGAAGATTTCAATGATCATGGTCTGCTGAGATTTGAAAATGAAGATTTAAATACTGATTCTGTAAATTCTGATGACTTAAACTCTGATCCTGTAAGTTCTGACGGGTTAAGTTCTGATGTCATTGAAATTGTGGTAACAACCATGGAAAGGACTTACTTTTGGTATCATATTTAAATATATGTTGATGATATCATATTTGGTTCTATAAATGTCAAACTATGTGAAAGGTTTGCAAAGCTAATGCAGTCAAGATATCAAATGAGTATGATGGGAGAACTTAGTTATTTTCTGGGACTTCAAGTCAAGCAAAATGAAGAAGGTACTTTCATAAATCAATCCAAGTACACCAGAAATTTACTCAAGAAATTTGGAATGCAAGACAGTTCAACAACATCCACTCCCATGGCCACTGCAACCAAGTTAGATAAAGATACCGGTTCATCAGTAGATATTACTAACTACAGAGGTATTATTGGCTCTTTACTCTATTTAACTGCAAGTAGACCTGATATCATGTATGCTACGTGTCTTTGTGCAAGATTTCAGGCTGATCCAAGAGAACCTCATCTAATAGCTGTGAAAAGAATTTTCAAGTACCTCAAGGGTACAGCTGATCTAGGATTGTGGTATCCTAGAGAATCAGATTTTAAGCTAATAGGTTACTCAGATGGAGATTTTGCAGGATGCAAAATAGACAGGAAAAGAACTAGTGGAAGCTGCCAATTTCTTGGAGGCAGATTGGTTTCTTGGTTTAGCAAGAAACATAAATCAATTTCCATATCAACTGCAGAAGCAGAATATATTGTTGCAGGAAACTTTTGTGCACGGATTCTTTGGATGAAGAATCAGTTACTGGACTATGGGTTAGAATTTTCTAAAATACCTATTTACTGTGATAATCAAAGTGCTATTGCTATGACAGGTAATCCAGTTCAACACTCAATGACAAAGCACATCAGCATTAGGTACCATTTCATAAGGGAACATGTGATGGAAGGTACAATGGAATTGTATTTTGTTCCAACAGATCAACAACTAGCAGATATCTTCACAAAACCACTATGTGAAGCTACTTTTACAAGACTGGTAAATGAACTTGGGATGGTTTCAGGTTCTTTCTTTAAATCTGCTTAGTTTTTGTTCTCATGCATCAGACTTTATGATCAGTGTTTACAGATTGTCTTATCTTCATGTAATATGTGCTTAAATTGTAATACATTAAATACTGATTATTATCTGATGTGGATCTATATACCCTGATAGTGTTTTGAATGTTCTGTGACTATTCAATCCAATGAGGATAACTGTGCTAGATGTTGATCTAGTATTCTTTAACTTACTCGAAATCCCATGTTTGAATTAGTTATTTATGTGAAAATTCATTAAAACAAGCAAATTCTGATGATGAGCTTAGTCAAATTTACTTTGTGTATCTTATTACTAAGTCACAAATTAGATTCTTGCTTCTTATCTGTCAAATTATGATGTCAGTAAATCTTAAGGATGAACAACATGCTTGATATGCCTCACTTATCTAAAGAAAAGAAAAGAAAATTGAAGTCAGGTACTCCTTTGAGATCTAGAGTAAATATATGGAAGGGAAGACCCAAGTGCATTGCTGGTATTAAGTAATATGCATTAGAAAAGTAAATAATTTTTTCTTGGTGACTTTTCACATTCTCTAATTACTGGAGAAATACTCTGATAATAGCATAAATTCTGATAGCAGTTGTGACTCACTTACACTGAGAAGCCACTGTAAAAAGGAATTTCAAAAGATGCATAAAATGAGCACAAACAATTGAGGTGGATTCTTGCATAAATTTATTCTATAGTAGACTTCATTATTAATGACAGATTTTAAGCACCTTTCTTAGTTATGCCTTATTTCTAAGATGTACTGAAGTTTATCAGACTTCAATCATATTTTATATTTTGCTAATGCACACACTTTCACTCCATATAAATAATGAAAATTACTGTGGTGATTAAGGTGTTTTTGACAAACAGTTAAGTTTCATTTGCATAAATTCTGAGGACAAGTTCTGATAGAAGTTCTGATGCTTAAACTCTGAAGAAACAAGTTAGTATTTGTATGAAGAATCACAGAAATAGACATTCACTTTTTCGGTACATAAGCCATATTCTGATGACCGTTAAATTCTAATAATAGTCAAGTTCTGATATTAAATCCTGATGCAAACTCTTATGCTTACGTGGCATTATTTATTTACTTGACTTATTTGTGGTAAATACTGTAATGGTCATATTTTATCAGAATATAATTAGGTGAGATAAAAACAGTCATAATCATTTAGTAAGTGGGAAGCATGTTTTCCTTGAAACACTGCATGTTCACATTTATTACTGCTTAATACTCGTGCCCACTAATAATGTTTTGACTAATGATATGCTATCAGGTGTCTAAAGTCTGTTCTGCTTCAATCATAACAGTTGTCAAAAAGAGAGTATATATATGGGAGTTAAAAGATTTTATAATCTTTTACCTACTTTTCTTTCTCTAATCTCTCTTATTCTCTCTCTCTAATATTCTCTGAAGCTTTTTCTTACAGGACTTTTATCAAACACCTTGCACACACTCTATTTTCTCACATATTTTTTTACAGAAATGGCTCCAAAAGACATAGTTTTCAATGGAGCTAAGTTTGTTCCTAACAACTACTCAGCTATTCTCTCTAAGGATGAAGCTCCATCAGAACTTTACTTCATCCAAGACTTTTTGTCTCGAAGTGAAATAGGCTATGCTTTGACCCAACCAGACACACTCACATGAACTCAAGTGCTGGAGTTTTGGAGGAGTAGTGTGTATGATGATGGTGGAGCAAATGGGTCCCCTAGTATTATCTTCACAACAGGGGAGGATAAACATGTGGTCACTGTTAGGCATAAAACACGTGCTAATAATTCACGCAATTATACGCGTTCGCAAGTAATATAGAATAATTTCTAGTTCGTTCCCACAGAGACTCAGACTAATTTATGTTCAATTAACACTTACTCACCAATGTATAATTACTTCTCAATGTCAAGACAATAACACGTAGATTTGATTAACTAATTATTAACTATAATTAACTACGAGAATTAAACACTTAATTGATACTTGAATTAACAATATTAAACACACATGAGATCATAACTTCATCACTACTTTCTTCAATAGTTATTGTTATTACCCTTAGCATGTAACGATGATGATATTAATCGAACAACACGAAACTAATAAAAGCCAACTTTCGTTGTACTAATACCATTCTACCAAACATCCACAATTAAGATAGAAGTTGAATAGGCATCAATTATGTTGAGACCCTATATATCTATAGAATTTGACAACATAACGATTTAAGCACAAGTTATTCCTTATGATTACACAGGGCAAGTAAAACGGTTAGTGTTACCCACTAATGATGCATACACATACATGAACCTATGCTAGCATGGCAAGTTCTAAACCTCAAGATCCACCGTCGCTTCACAAGAGATTAACAACCTATCGTATATGTTCGCAACGCACATAAGACGAATAAGCGCAACCTATATTAGATCTCATACAATCATCACACACTAAGATATTAAACAACTAACTAAAGAATTCTATAGTAAATCCGTTACGACCCCATGATCATGATTAGCCCATGATAGAACTCATCGTCACCATGGGTTCATATGAAAACATAACAATAACACATAAGATAAACTAATAAAAATACTTATTAAAACCAGAGTACGTCACAAGAGTAATAAGGTTCAAAGTAAAGAAAACTAGCATCCACTGATACAACGAATAAAAGAATCACAAGAAAACGTATGCTTCCTCTTCTTCATTGCGATGTGCTAAAACGGTCTTCTTCCTTCTCTCCTTGCTCCTTGATTGATACCACGATTCATATGTGAAACGTCTCTGAAAACTACTTATATAGAAGCCCCACAAGACCCAGCCATCTCGGAAGTCAGAAGTCCAACAGAATCAGGAGTCTAAAAATTAGTTTTTTAATTTACGCCCCTGAGCGGCTGCCCAGCAATCCTGAGCGGGCGCCCAGCTAGGCTGAGCGGGCGCCCAGCCAGGCTGAGCGGGCGCCTAGCCAGGCTGAGCGGGCGCCCAGCACCTTACTGGAAAAAACTTTATTCTGCTCCCGTTTTTTGCTGCGTTCTGCTCCTAACTTCCCACATTCAATGCCAAGCACTCCTCTAGGCTTATTCCTAATGAAATCTCCCCAGAAACGCAAGTTATACCCTGAAATGCACAAATACTAGAAAAACGTATCAAATACATAAAATACTTGATTTCAAGACATCAATTCAATCCATTATAGGACGCTCTAAGTGGTATAAAATTCCACTTATCACACCCCCAAACTTAAATCGATGCTTGTCCTCAAGCATCACAGACTCAAAAACAAAACAAAAACATGCATGAATACAATCTACATGAAATGCAGCGATCCCCCTCACAATGACTAAACCAACCAACTCATAACATCTCAACAAATGCAGTTAGGCGAATAAAGATTAATCAAATCATGCAATCTAACATACAACTAGAAACATGGTGTGGGCGGATGCTTAACAGATATGCTTCAAAACTGGATCAATTATCATAACTCGATTATCCTCAAGGCAATCACATGATTATACGAAGAATAAATTCTAGGCACAAAATGACTTATAACACTTCAAGATTACTGGAGCTTATTACGGAATCATGCTTTTATTCAACACAACAACAAATGCTTATTTGACCGTGCAATGAGTGAGGTCCACAAAAGACTTATGCAATGGCATCCATTTTGCGAGCGTTAGGTTAGCGGATCCCAGACTATAAAAGCCTTAGGTCACTAGGCACAAAGTCCCCTAAGAACTTAATAACTCGAATACCAAAGAGCCTACTCGTGATCAATTATGCATTAACTTTTTTTTTCTTTTCTTCTTTTTTTCTATTTTTTTTTCAAATTTCTGAGCAAGTGCATTTCGCTCTATCTTGCTCAACCCTAGACTACTCGCATAAAAATATGAGCCGGCTACTAGCCATTTGATGCCTAGCCATAATTAGCAATAAATTCCAATTTTTACTCCAATTTTTTTCTTTTCATGCCTTTTATCATTAAGAGCCTATCATAAATTCTAAGCATAATCAATAGATTACCCTCAAAAACGATTAAACCATGACAACCATCTAGTCCTTAAGCATACTCTAAGACTTAGTGAAATTACAAGTGTTTCTAGCATGCATGTCAACCTACAAGACTCAATCGTCACTCTAACGCTATCACTACACTTGCATCAATATCACAAATCAATTGGTAAAGCAACGCAAAAGGGATCATGGTATATGCATGAGCTAAATGACATGATAAATAAAGCTATAAAAAAAAATAAAAAAAACTATATATGGTTAAAATATGCAATTATATGCAACTAACTATCATGAATATACAACTACATGACTCACACAGAAAAATATTCCTTAACTACCACCCCCAAACTTAAAATCTTCACTGTCCCAGTGAAGGTAGTAGAAAGGAACACAGGGTATACCTACTCGGAGAAATCATCATCATCACCCTCAGAAGGTGGAGTCAGGAGGCGGATAAGCAGAGGCCTCACCAAAAATGGGCCACTGGATGTCAGCTCCAAGGCCTCTGAAAGCATTCCCAAGTGCAAGGGTGAGCTCCTGAGCAAACCTACTCTGCGACTCATACATCACATCCATCCTCCTCGACAGCCTCCTATACTGGGCATCAGCCATCCCAGCACCCTCCTGAGCTCTAGAAGAGCCTGCCTCATCACGAACCTGACTGGGCCTAGCCATGGTAGCACCAGCTGCTGGACGTCCTCCTGGAAGACGATAACCCAACTCATGCTCCTTGGGCTCTCCACCCGTCCACTCCTGCATCGCATTCATAGTCGCTGAATTAATAGGAGCGGCCGGCATCTGCAACTGCTCGTGAGAAGGCCAATGAACTCCCACTGCTCGGCATAGCTTTGTGACAGTAGATGCATAAGGGATGTTCATGTGCTTCGCTCCCCTCAAAAACTTCAGAATCCCTTGGTAGATGAACTCACCAAGGTCCATATAATACTCCTCATTCAAGATCCCCCATAACAACCTTGCTCTCTCAACTGTAACCTCATGTGCATGTGATGTAGGCAAAATATTAGCACAAATAAAGGTATTCCATGCACGGGCTTACCTATTCATCGCAATCGTTGGAAAAGAACGATACTCGTTAGAACCAGTCTTGAACCTCCACACTGTGCCCGGCTGACAGAGCACAAATCAAATCCAAATCAAAGTCCCCGGGGGTCTTCTCATTCTAATTCTCCTCCGTGGGCTTCCGTTGTCGCTGTCCAATCATACGGCGAATCGCCTCAGGATGATAATCCACAGTAAGCCCACGAACAACAGTAAACTCATTCTTTTCAGCCTTTGCGTTCACATAAAACTCACGAACCACGCTCATCGGAACCGCCTCCGGTGACTCACAAAAAGAAATCCACCCATTTTCAGCAATTATCGGCAACAACTCACCATCCCTCCCCGATGGTAAGAATCCCCTCTCCTTCCAAATCGGCTTAGCCAGAAGCCTATTATACTCCTCCTCAGCAGCCCTATCAAACAAATGAGGTCTCGCGGCAGTTCCCCTCGAAGAATCAGCAGTAGGAACGGTGTTGCTGCTATCAATAGTTCGGGATCTCTTAGGTGCCATTGAAATTGAGAAAAAGTGTTTAAGAGTTGTGTTTTGAGTTTAGGAGAGAGTTTTGAAGTTGAAAGTATATGGAAGTGTATATGGAGGGGTTGTGTGTATATATAGGGTAGGAATTAGGGCTAAAAATTGAGTAGGAGTGGGGTTTATAGGAGATAAAACCTAGGTTGTGGGAAAAGAAATCGTGGGTTGTGGGTTTTTATTTGTTTTTGGTTTTTTCTGATTTTTTGGAATTTTTTATAAGGCAAAAAGAATCTGGCAAACGGGTCCTGAGCGGCCGCCCAGCTGAGCTGAGCGGTCGCCCAGCATCCTGAGCGGGTGCCCAGCATCCTGAGCGGCCGCCCAACAAAGCTGAGCGGGCCCTAGAGGGTCCCTGGGAAAAAAATTTCTTGCCCAAATTTTTCTGATTTTTTTTATGGTTTTGGATAGGTTACTAACTTCTAAGGGTTCCTATAGTAACAAATCTTGGGTTGCCTCCCAAGAAGCATTTCTTTTACGTCATTAGCTAGACGTAGAGTACTTCGATCAAGTTGACAATAAAACGGCACTAACTACTTCCCGATTTGCCGTGTCCCCATAGTAATGCTTCAAACACTGACCATTAACCTTGAATGCTTGGCCCGGATTGTGACGCTCTCAATCTCGGGGTTAGGAAATGAGGACCCACACACCTTTAATCTAATAATTAAATAAGCATAAACCCCGATTAACTACTAACAGGATCAAACAGGATAAAGTATGAGACAAGATTACAACTATAACACCCCCAAATCCGGGGTCGGGGATCCGGGTTGTCACGAGTTCCATTTTCCTTAATAACAATCTTAATAAACAATCAACTAATGCGTACTGTGACCCCACACTATACACACACACACACCATAAGTTATAGTTTTAGAGATGAATGCCAAAAATAACACAAGTCAGTTCATTCCATAATTATAAGTCGTTATACCTCGAAAGGGTTTCTGAATAAATTTACATTTCCTTGCCATTATTACAATTCATATAGATATATAAGTCTGGAACACCAAAAGTTGAAAGCCTAGCCTATTGGTAATTCCTACCTCAGCTACTGCGGCATCAACGCCTCCAAAAAACTGCGGAACGTTTCCTAACCGCTTGCGAATTGGGAGCTTGGTCCTGTTCATCTTTTCTATCTGTTGTTGTGTGATGAAAGAAGAAATCAAGGGTGAGCAACAAGCCCACCGAAATAATATGTATAATAATTAACAATATATGAGCATTCTTATAGTACTCATGAAAGTCTTAGTCAAAAAGAAATGAACCAAGTTTGATATCTTAACGCGACCAAGTCGCAAAATATTCAGTATATATGTACATATACTTTTTAAAATCTTGGAAGTCCTCTTCCATACATAATATACACAGAGTTCCAGTTTATAACTGTATAAAAATATCGTTGCAAGGTGATCTCATATATCTAACCTTGTCTCAACGTTTTTGTGAAAATCTTTGTCATGCATAAGATAATCCTTAACCAGATATAAGTTGAAAAGATGAAGTTACAAGATACTCCAATATACTTATATATTTTCTGAATACTACTTGAACTACCACAGTTCAAGGTATCATCAGTTTCAAAAGTTCATCACATAGATGAGACTACAAGAAAAGACTTGAATAGATTCAATCTTTGAAATATCATTATAAATAATGAAGTTACGAGATACTTCATTAAGTCCCGATATATATACACCTATATATATACATTTCATACACTCCTTGAAAACCTCTGTTATGAAATTTATAAACATAGTTGCAATATCCAATGAATCTGGAAAGGAGAAAACCTTGGCATAAACCTTATATCTTGCTGATCAGGCAAAGATACCAATAAGTAACCTTTTCTACTAGTAGATGGATGAATCCCCCACCGTTCATCACCCTGGCCGCATTAGGACCTTGTGCTGGACCGCCACCCGACCTCTTACGCGTTGATGGACTGCCACCCAGCCACTTACACTTTGATAGACCGTACCCCGGCCTGTCGCTTATACCGACTCAATTAGATGGACTTACTTCCCGAACGTTGGGTAAGTAATCAATTCATTTATCAAAACAGCAACCTCGTTGCGAATATAAAATACACCACAGAGCCGGATCCCTTAGATTTTTGAGCGAACATTCAAGCCCCCTTCGAAAGGAAGATCTTAAATCTGAAAACGAGTTTTGGGATCCGCTCTAACTTTTAAAATCATTTTGAAGACTCGGAAACATTTTTAAGAATCTTTGGAGTAATGCTGATTTAATGAAATAAATCAGTCCCGATATATTAGAAGATATCTGAATATTATTATTTAAATAAGATTCCCATAAAGGATAATCTCTATAAAATAATTGAGGTAGAAGTTTTAAAACTCATACTTGAAATGAATAATAAATAACCAAAGATATACTTATACGAAAGTACGATCTTTATTTGAATAATCGAAAATAAGTTTGATTATCGAAATATTATTCTTTAATAAAATAAAGAATATTATTTAATAAATAAGCGGAGTCATAAGTCCTCGAATGAATATTCAAAATAATATTCATTAAATAAAATAAACGGAGTCATAAGTCCTCGAATGAATATTCAAAATAATATTCATTAAATAAAATAAAGTTATCGAATAAACCTTATTCGATTAATAGTTTTGAAAACTATATATATATATATATTATACTCGGGAACATCGACTCCCGGTTTAGAAATATGTTCACCTTTGGGTCCCCTATACTAAGGGTATACGCAACTACTGCTTATCTCTAACATAGGTATTATGCAACTTATAAGCAATTGAATCAACAATTAGATATCAAGATTACGAAGCAGGCATGCATATAAACCATATCAGCATGCTCAAATATATCGCAAGATTTGCTAATAACAATCATGCATCTATCACAAGATAATGCATATACCTATATACATCACAACAACAGTATAACGGGTAGAAAACTTGCCTGAGCGACTGGGGGTAATAAAAGGCCTGGGACGAGTCTGGTGACCTATAAACATCATATAAGTTGGAATTAAACCAAAGTCGCTTAAGAATCTATACTTTAACCAATTAGACCCTAATATTCGCTTTTGCGCTTAATGATTCACTTAAGTCGCTCGAGTACCCTCGGCTCCACTATTTTTAATAAATTAACCATTAAGAATTTTAAGGAGATTCTTTCGCGAGTACTCTACCAACTGCCTAATCCACTTTACATAATTTTTTCATACTCCAATTAGTCATTTAAGGGTCTTAACCAAGGTTTCAAAGTAAGGCGAGGGGTAATGGTTCGTTCGCGAAACACCATTACTTAAAACGGTCGTTTCTCCTAAACCGTACATCGGATTCAAGCGAACCACATATCAAAACGAAGCTCGTAACATGAACTATCTAATCATGGCAATGGTAAAAACCTAACAGTGAGTTCACAGGTGCTGAAGTTAAGAACAAAAACAGTCTAAGGTAAATCGGACATTACGACAGCTATGTTTACGCGATTACCAAATTTGTACCACTCCAAATCAATCCACAATCAACCCACAGTCATTAATACAACCAAACTCCATCTATACGTTACTACAACAGCCCCAACATCTCAAGATTTCCAATTTATACTACTCTCAATCATGAACTAAAAGCTATACTTAAGTTCATTAACCAATAATCAAGATTTACAACTTCAAACTTATTACAAATCTAACCACACTCTAAGTATACAAGAATCATGCTTCTCATGAACCATATCATTCATAAAAACTCTAAATATACAAAAGTAGGGCTAGGGTATGAGATTATACCTTCCTTGGTGAGTAAAAGTAACTAAGGAGCTTGGAATCACCCTTGAAATCCTTACCAAAGCTATATCTAAACAAAAACACAAGATCAAAATTTTTAAGATCTTGAAAACACTATTCACCCTCTTCTTCCATGAATTATTGGAAGAGATTGTGAAGGAAATGGAAGCTTAGATTCATAGGATAGCTATATCTAAGTATAAGGAACCTTGGATAATTACCTCACAAATTATCAAAGCTTGGAACTTGGTTTTTGAATTTTCTTCTTTCTTAAAATGGAAAAGGCCGAGAGCTTTGTTCTTGAGGAACAAAGTGAGCTTCTTGATTTTTTTGTGTTATGATTTGTTTTGTCTTGGTTGCTTCCTTTTTGTTTGTTAATTAAATTGTTACCATGGTAAAAATTGCGTGGCTTATAATCAACCAACAAATCCTTCCCATTTTGTCATGCTTATGTCATCCACTTATGTCATCCACTTATGTCATCTTCCCACACTTGTCTTCTTCTTGTTGGTGTGATGACATCATCATCCACTAACCTCTTTGATTAACTCCTAATTATTTGGCTAATGATCGCTGATCTGTTATACGGTTCGCTTAACTTTCGTTCTCGTTTATCGTTTGAGGGAACATACCCGGGATCTTATTACTTGGGTTTCCCTAAACCTTTCTCAATATTTTATATTCCTTTTATGATCCTCTCTTATAATCCTTGAATTTAAATCTTTTTTATCATGTTACCTTATACTCAATTCTTTCTGTATCTGGTGGGTTTTCGGGAAAAATCAAAGTGTTCGAATTTGGATTCTGACGATCTTTACATACACTTATATACCATATAGAATACTAATAAGATCTCAGAATATCAATAAATGAACCCCTACATAGTGTGACATGAAAAGTTTTCTTATGCAGCATAATCAGCAAAATCACTATTCATAAGGGTTACAAAAAGTCCAAAATTTTTGGGGTTATTACAGTCTCCCCTCCTTAAAAGGATTCCGTCCCGGAATCAGATATAAAATGGATAGGGATACTCTCTTAGCATTGCACTTTCTAACTATCTAGTAAATTTTCCCATATTGTGGTTCTACCACCAAACTTTGACTAGTTTGGTAACCCTTCTCCTAAGCACTTGTTCATTTTCGATCTATAACCTTTCCTGGTTGCATGTATATGCGCTCATATGCCCCTATTTCTCTGGCATCCGGATTACACTTCCTTAACATTGATACGTGGAACACGTTATGAACTTGCTACATGTTCGGGGGTAGGGCTAGCTCATATGCTAACTTCCCAATATGTCTTAATATATCCAAGGGTCCAACAATTCGTGGGCTTAGCTTTCCATCCTCCCTATAACAGCACTAGGTCCCCTCCTCCCTATTCTTTGTCCTTTCGTGTCAAATCAACATACTTCTTATGTCCATCTTGGGCTACTACCATCCGTCCTTTGATTAGATCTATTATATCCCTAGTCCTTTGGACTACTGCGGGTACGAGCATCTTGCGCTCTACAACTTCATCCTAACATAAGGGAGATCGACATTGTCTTCCCTCAAGGATCTCATAAGGCGACATCTCGATAATGACATATGATCTATTGTCGTAAGAAAACTCAATTCGCGTTAAGTGATCATTCCAAATTCTTTCAAGTCTATTACACAGACTCTCATCATAGCTTCTAATATTATAGCTTTTGCTTCTCAGTACTCCTCCTTTTCTTGTTCGTAAGCGTTACTATCTTCCGTACAGAATACCATTCTAGATATACCCTTACTCGCTAGAGTTTTATAACCTTTTAATAAATGCATCAACCTTAGTATCAGGAATGCGTTTCCATTCTGAATACCACCATACTTGGTACCACTTCATCTCTAGCTGCCTCCATCTTCGAAAGCTTGGTCCTTCGTGTAGAAGTAAAAGAATTTATTGAGAGATCACTATGATCATGAACACTTGTTCTATTGCATAGTTAGTACAGAAGGTGGCCAGCCTTTAGTACTTGACAAGCAATTAAACAACATGTGGTATCCTACTAGGCTTCTATCACACAGATAGATAGTCATTCGGCAATACCTCCCCTTCTGGAAGGGTTGTTCTTCTCAGCTTATACAAAATGAAAAGGAGAGAAAAGAACGAATTGAAGAGAATTGTATATGAAAAAAATACTGCCACAAATATTTGGCTTGGAATCTACCTATGAACTATAGAGGTTTGTCATAGGAGAACAAAACATATGTGTATATATATCAACATCAAGTATTATAACATCACAATTCATGTGCCTGAATATTTACTATTCCGTCCATCGTCCTATAGACCCATGCTCTCGCTCGAGCTTATAAACAATCACCATTGAAACTCCCTCGACAGCGAAAATCGAATCTGGGATTTCATTCTAGACATCATCGTTACTAGAATTCTATGCTTGCACTACAACCTTCCTTGTATAGTAATACGGCTCTCTATTCATAAGAAGGAATAAATAATCAATAGGTAGATAATCGACTTAATTAGTCTATCAATGATAACTTATACATCACCACGACCCGATTAGTGGTACTCAATCTCAACATCCATTCTAATACAACTCATACGGTTGTAATCGACTCATTACTCGCAGAATCATTGCTGCATTACAATGGTCCATCGCTGACCTACTGTAGTCATTTGTTTTCCTCGGAATCTTAATATCTAATCATACAGAGTCTATATCTGCCGTCAAAACCTTTTTAAGGAGTTAACATAATCACCATTCATGATTCATGAAGAACACTCTAGATCCTGACGTACATTCATGACATGAAGCAGATATAATTGCAGAAGAGTTTCAATCAAAGCAACGATAGCAGGTTAATACCATTCTTAATCATATGTCTTTATTAGGAGACATGAAACTCAAAGGTTCATTTAGTCCTTTCGTAACATGGTCCTGGCTTATCTCAAGATATGACCTTATAAGATAGATAGCCCGCTCACGACGATTACATAAATTAAATCATTACCAAACTACTATCACGGTTGAGTATCACCCAATCATCAGAAGGAATGTCAATCTTTCAAACCATAATACAATCTTCACGGCTTTAACCATCATCACTGTATTCCTCTGGCACGAGCGCCTATAATTGTCCTCTTACACTTAAAGTGTCGGCCACCTCTTTGGCCTTTCCTGATAGTAAAATTTCCTTATAATCAATGTCATTTTAACCACCTCCAACTAAATTTTCTACCTCATTTCAAATCACTGCTTATGTGAAAATGCTTTTCTTAAGTCCTTGTGATAAAATAAAATAAAAAAATAACCATTTTTTTCCATAAGTCACTGCCTTAGTCTTTAAATGTAAACATTATCATGGTTGACTCTCGATCATACTTAGGACGTCTTTTATCTTGGGCCCTTCTTGCTTTAACAATTCTGACCTTCATTGGTTCAATCTATACTTCTTATGGTTTAACACGTGCCCATCTGGCATTATTATAATTACGCCATATTTCCTTCATCAAAATTTTTATTCTTGAGAACTTTGAATATTACCTTTCTCCTTGTAAAACCTCTAAGGTTATCCTTAAATCCTTTATCAGGTACACCCTAGGCACAGGGCATATCAAGATACCATTTACTAATACCAGAATCATTGTCTATATACTTCTGAAAAATTTCTCCACTGATCCTTAAAGGTTGTTGTTACCTTAATCCTTTCCAATTCATACTATCAAAACTCATACTATCCCTATTAAGGGTGAAATGCCAACCTTTATGCATTCCCCTAGGATTCGTTTTAAGTTACAGATGTTCTATCCTTAATTCCACCTTTAAAAAGGTACATGCATCCTTCCATGGATAAATCAAGTCATATATCCCTGATAAGGGTGTCTTATTCAATCATTCCCACCTCGATAGTATATGCCTAATTTGGTAATGATAACAAGGATGTTCTGGAAGATATTGGTCGTGTTCAACGCGAACTTCTTCTTAATAATTCCTCATTTACTTTTGTTGTTTATCTCAACAGTCATCTCAATGTTGGGATATCTTTCATACCTGGCGTCTCCCTTTCTGGGTATCATGCCACCGGTCTTACACTTCACATTCTTGAAGGTCACTTCCTTCATCAAATTTTCCTAATTTCTTACCTTCTTGTCTCCTCAGTCTATCTGCGTCTCATTATTTATCCTTCGAACTATCTCAAGGTTTCCTCGAATCCTCCCAACTTACAGGGGATAAAATATATGTATCTCTTATGCCTTCAATCATCAACTTTAACTCATAGTGAATCACCCTCATCCTGACGATTACGTACTTTTCTATTTCTATTGCTACGAGTCTTTAGGATTTCCTCATATCCAACTCCCTTATCATTCCTCAAACTGTATTGCCTTTTTATTTCTTTCCACTTCAATCTTTTATTTTCATTTCTTTTACAACCATTTCATGAAACAACACAACATAAGCGTTGATTTCAAACATTCCGTCATTCTGGATTCGTGTCCTTCAGATAAACCTTGACGACTTTCACAACTTAAATTCATGATTCATCATACTTGTCCGTCTTTGGCCTGGTTTTAAAACTTCTACACTATTTCTCTATCTTCTTTAGCCTTCCACCAATGTGTGGCCTCTCTCTTAGGAAGGTAAGTGGCAAAAACAGTCTTTTGCACTTCGTCAATCATTTAGAATCTCAAATGATTCCTCTATTCCCTTTAGCCAGGCTCTTGCCTCGTTGGGTCAACTTGTTCCTTGGAACTCGGAGAGCTTTAGCGACTTAAAGGTCCTGAAAGAGTTTCACACCACATTGTTTCCTCAGGGTGGTGTTTGGGGGTAAAAGTATTAATTTTGTTTAGGCAGGTCCATGAATTGCCTCATAGGAGTACCGTCTTGGTGCTCCCTTCCTTGCTCGAGTTATGTTTTCTCAGTCCAAATATTTCTCCCTACTCCCCATAATCGGGGTCATCTTATATTTTAAAATCCTCATTTTCTACTTCATTATGTTCTGGGTTCCTTATATCTTAATTGCGACCTCCCTGATTATCACATTCGGGGTTTGCCCCAAATCTTATTCTTCGTGGGGGCATAATGCTTGAAAAATTTTGGGAATCTCTTTATATTTGTGTTACTTACTTTGCTTAATTCTTTCCCTCGTTCAGTCCTTACATGATCGTAACTTATGAATTCTCAAGTTCTTATAACTTCATGACACTCTTAAGTGCTAATAGTGTAATTAACAATATGAACTCATCACAAACAACTGATCTGAACTGAAAGGAACGAATATATACATAACCATTTGTTCGAGGGTACAATAACTAAACACATGAAAGAGAATTACATCATTTGGCCTGATCGCTTCTATCCCAAAAGTACTACCACAAATAATCATTTAGTCATTAAAAACTAATCATTCATAACTTAGGCTAATCCTCCAAAAGTGGTGCTGCATGAAATCCTTGTCTGATCGCTCTGACTCTGCACACTATTGTGGATCAAGAAATGCAGGTACGCACAACATCCCTAACCTGCTCCATTAAGGCGGTGATGAGGCCTAAGATAGTCGCAAGTAGAGCTAGATCAATCTGGCCCACAAGATGGCCTCTAGCTGTAATTCGGGTGGTAGCCTCAATCCTGTCCATGCTATAAGCTAATCCTGCTGGAAGTACCCCGCCTTCAATCCTTGGTGCAGTAAGTCGATCCAACAGATCATTCCTAACATTACGAGCCTCAGACAGGCCACCCAAAGTCATATGATAATCGGCGATAAGAGAAGCCTGAGTGGTTGCATCTAGCAGTCCATGGGGTGCAGGTAGTGCAGACCCAGGAGATCCAAATGGATAACCAAGCACGGTATCAGGTGACAATGTTGCAGGAGATAAATGTGGCATTTCCACAGTAGGTGCTGGGCTCTGTACAGGGGAGGGAACAGGAATTGGTGGAACCTCATGGATGTCTGCAGGAACCTCTGGAAGAGGGTCTGATACTGGTATAATTGGTGTCGTGGAAGGCCCCACTCCTTCTGCCATCATTATCCTCTGTGCCCTTGGTAACTCTTCATCCTCTAGTGCCACCCTCGCGGCCATTCTAGCTCTGGTAGTCGCCCTGACTACGGTCATCAATTCCTCAGTGGTCCTCTCTTTATTCTCGTCAAGACCCTCCACGAGATCCTCCTCAGCAGCAATCCCTTCTGGGATAACATCCTCAACTGCAATATTCCCAATATGAATCTCATCTGGTCCCTCATTAGGGTACTCTATCGGATTCACAATTTGATCTTCAACATGTAATAAAACATCCTCATGCTGATGCTCCTGAACCTCAGGGTTCGGTGCCCCGCTGCCCTATACGATAACGAACTATGTTACTATCATGATATTTATAAGGGTTCCCATAAGGGTTTTAACTGTCAGTACTACGTTAGGTAGTCCGACTATGAACTTGGCAAGAGTTCTTATTATCTTAGTGAACTTCTTATCTTAACGTCGCATCATCTCTGAGGTTTATAACGCTTAGCTCTGATACCATTTCTGTAACACCCCCAAATCCGGGGTCGGGGATCCGGGTTATCACGAGTTCCATTTCCCTTAATAACACTTAATCTTAATAAACAATCAACTACTGCGTACTTTGACCCCACAATATACACACACACCACAAGTTATAGTCTCAGAGATGAATGCCAAAAATAACACAAGTCAGTTCATTCCACAATTATAAGTCGTTATACCTCGAAAGGGTTTCTGAATAAATTTACATTTCCATGCCATTATTACAATTCATATAGATACATAAGTCTGGAACACCAAAAGTTGAAAGCCTAGCCTATTGGTAATTCCTACCTCAGCTACTGCGGCATCAATGCCTCCAGAAAACTGCGGAACGTTTCCTAACCGCTTGCGAATTGGGAGCTTGGTCCTGTTCATCTTTTATATCTGTTGTTCTGTGATGAAAGAAGAAAGCAAGGGTGAGAAACAAGCCCACCGAAATAATATGTATAATAATTAACAATATATGAGCATTCTCATAGTACTCATGAAAGTCTTGGTCAAAAAGAAATGAACCAAATTTGATATCTTAACGCGACCAAGTCGCAAATATTCAGTATATATGTACATATACTTTTCAAAATCTTGGAAGTCTTCTTCCATGCATAATATACACAGAGTTCCAGTTTATAACTGTATAAAAATATCGTTGCAAGGTGATCTCATATATCTAACCTTGTCTCAACATTTTTGTGAAAATCTTTGTCATGCATAAGATAATCCTTAACCAGATATAAGTTAAAAAGATGAAGTTACAAGATACTCCAATATACTTATATCTTTTTCGAATACTACTTGAACTACCACCATTCAAGGTATCATCAGTTTTAAAAGTTCATCACATAATCGATTCCGGCTTGGAACCGATAGATAACCCATTGTATCTTTACAATTCTCTGGCTAAGCGCTTGCTCACTCAGAAATACCACTACCTGCTCTGGCAACCGGAAGCCCTCAACACGATAGGGACCACCAGGTACGCTCTTACGAGCAGTGCGCCTAAGCCTGGCCATCTTCTTGCTTAACTGCCATGGTTAGATTAAAATAAAACATATGAGTATAAAACTCAGCAAGTAACTATAAAGCAGTTCTACGATATGAAATCCATAATATACTTTACCAATCTCAGGGCATTCTACTTTATTTGTTCTAGGTGGCAGATTTCCATCTTTTGGGTTAAGGAAGGGTTTTGAAGGAAAAATGTGGGGCTTTCAAGGAACAAGGCTCAAAGCAGGCTGAAAGCCGACATTCATCACAAATCAATAAAGGATCAGAACAGATCTTTCAGAAAGGAAAGCAACAGTATTTCACTATATGAAACCAATTATATGATCAACATATTAAGATCAGGGTTCATGAGCTTTAAGCTTCACAATATCACAATTAACTCTTTTCAAAGCGATATAAACCATTTTCATTTTCAAGAATCAATTACTAAACAGGATGTTTCAGTTCTCTTTTAAATAATCAATATAGAACCCTTGATTGGATCACTTTATCTTTCCATTTCATTATAATACGGGTGATCAGCCTGTACCAACCTCCATCCGGTCTTTAAGGTACCAATCGGCGTAATTTCAGCCTTAAATTGGACTAGCCCCGCTAGCCTCTTACCATGACTGGACTAGTCCCACTAGCCTCTTACGTCCCAATCCAATCCATCAGGAATTCGTTTGGAAAACCTTGAGTTGGAAAAAGTAGGTTTTTCTAAATTCATTTTATCATTACCAAGAATATGAAATCATTCAGACTCTTTCGAGTCGAAACTCATTCTTAAGTCAAATTTCAAGAAAACAAAGTTAAGAAAGTGATTCAAAGACAAGCAAGGAACAACCTTAAGGATTCTGAATCAGGGATAACAAGGTACTTAAATCAGAAGGATCAATATCTGTTTCAAGGATCAATAGGGTGATCAAGAAATAAGGTATCATTAAAAAGAGTTCGTAAAAGTAATTATAGGGTTCAATACAATTCATGGCTTAACAAATAACTTGAACAAAAAGGACAAGTTACCAAAGGGTTGAATCAGTAAGTTAATCAATAACAGTTTATCAAGATCAAAAACAGGGTATCTCAAATCATTAACAGTTCCATACTCTACATGGTATGAACAATAACCTCTCTATAACTATTCTCACAAGTAATGAGAGTTACTTGCCTGAATTTGCTATCCTGAAGGTTGAACTACTGCCACCTAGTATACCCTTTCTTTTCCTAGCCTGAATTCCCTCACGCTCCGAATCTACAATAAAACCAAAATCTTAATCAGTTTCTCAATTCTCGTTCCCGGAACGATAGCTCAATACGATAGCTCAATTATACCCTTGACTCGAATATACGAGTATAGCTTATACACATAAGCACACAGCACATCACACGTCATATACTTTACTCTTAACCTTTACACCTTTATATACTCGACAATCGACTTATAAACATCCTTATCTCAACCCGAAGTCAAATCATACTTTATATTAGTACACATAGCTCTTTATACTTGAAATTCTTATACGAATAAACAAACGACAAAACTTACAATAACGACCCAAAAGTCATCTTTAAACCAACACGACAACCATAGTTAACACAAATTAATCATCCCCTTTCTTTTATACTTTAATTTGAACCAAACATAGCAAATCAAGCAAAATCTTACATACAATCCTTAACTAATCTTCATGATCAATTCAAACACTTAAATTATAATTTGACCTTTTTAACTACTATAAACCATTCGGCCATTCTACAAACATCACTGAAAATCAAGTAAATTTTCATACCAAATCCATATAACATATAATCAATCAAACATTCACATAATACAACTTAATATTCTCATAAAAATAACCATATCATTCGGATTTTCAAGAACAACCAACATGCATTCAATTTTTGATCTCATACATAGCATGCAAGCATCTTTCCATGGTTTAATCCTAAATTCTAATGAATCCAAGCAAGAACAACACACCAATTTAATTCTTCTTCCTTTATCAATAAAAATTCAAACCAAGGCAACCTATAAGCTCATATTTATATTCGAATTTCTCATCCCTAATTCCATTAAACACTCTATTTAACTTATCATTTTCAAACAATCATTTTTATCAACTATTATCAATCCCTTTTTGATAAACCAAAGCCCTATGCGGCTTTTACATCAAATAAACATATGCATGGTCTAATTTAGCTTTAAATTCATCTAATCATTCAAATCAAATCATAATTCATATACTTAAACTTCAACAACTCATTCATATTAAGCAATTATCAACTTAACTTTTAAAAATCAAAACCCTTTTTGAAATTCAAACAAACCAAGCATGCAAACACCAAAAATCAAGTTTTGTGGAATTAGAGTTCAGTTTTACCATCATAACTCACCACCGGTTCACCGAAGTTCATCACCGGTGGCGGTGGTTTCTCGGTGGTGCCCCATTTTGGGGTTTCCAACCTTGAGACCTCTGATTTATGCACACACAAGGCACATGCAAGACTCATTTAGCTTTAAAAATCATTTTTCAATCATAAAATACCTCCTTAAGCACATATTGGATCATATATACATACGTACACACGCATCAAGCATGAACACACACACACACATCGAGCTTGCATGCAAGTGGCTATACACACATGCACACTATAATACCTACTTATATGTGTTTATCAAGAGATTTTGAGAAGAATTGGTGAGATTTATCAAAGGAACAAGTAGTATACCAAGAGAGAAAAGAGAGTCGAGAGAGAGAGTAGCTGAAAGAGAGAGTGAGAAAGAAAGAGAGAAAAGAGAGAATGGTGTGCACGGGGAAAAAGAAAAGGAAGGGGGGAGGATGAGTTTATAAATAATAAGGACAAGGGCAATTTAGTACTTCTCTAATTCCCTTTTTAAATTGATTTTCCTTTCTCTTTTTACTCCCATGGAATATTGGTGGAATAATAAATATATCTCTCTTAGAAATTAAAAATTATAGCGATTGACAATTTTAAACGTAGATCTCGAAATTAGCTTTCCAACCATTACTCATAATAAAATTTTGACCGTATGGTTGATTTTATATAATTTTCGCAAGTTCGCTTTAATAATAACATTTTTCCACATAAAAATCAATTTAAAACGCAATGACCACCAAATAAAACCGTTTATCATTTTTAAAAAAGTGTCTAGGACTATTATGAAGATAACAGAATAAATCCCATACTTTTATCTTACTTAGATAATTTTATAAATATGTGCGAAGGTTAAATAAACCTTTATTTAAATCAAATAATTCCCTTAAATCCATAAAAATGTCAACAGATCACGTAATCATGCATCCACACAAGTAAGCACACATACGAACACGTCTCAACTCATGTCTGATCATAAAATTTATCTTTCTTTAATATTATTCCTCTTTACGCGTTCCAGGTCACGTTCTACCTGACGGCCCGACGCTCAACATTTCGATTATGCTTCTCGATATCGACCGACACGTCACTAGGACGAAATACTTTACTTAAACATTTCATTCACATAATAACACATACTTCATATTTTAAATATCTTAACCCCTTTTTAGGACGGGTTCCGTTCTACCTGACGGCCCGACAACACAGCTTAACTCCTAAACTGACTCTTTAAATTGGAACGCTTTTATTTACGCTCCTAGATTCTAATATACAGTAACGACGATTAATCAACACTTAATCACACAATTATAATCACTTCACATAAATCACACTTTATTGACTTAATTACGTCACAAAATTCTCAGTCATCACAATCGACCCTCCTTAAAAGGATTTCGTCCCCAGAATCTTGTCTAAGCAAATAGATGGGGATACTTTTCTTTCATTTCACTCTCTAATTCCCAAGTCAATTCTTCTACTAGTGGATTTCTCCACAACACTCTTACTAGAGGTACAACTTTATTTCTAAGTGTCCTCTCCTTTCGGTCCAAAATTCGAACTGGCTGTTCCACATAAGACAAGTCTGGTTGAATTTCCACTGGTTCCAATTCGATCACATGGCTCGCATCCGCATTATACTTCTTTAGAAGAGATACATGAAATACATTGTGTATATGTTGCATTTGCGGAGGTAGCGCCAATTCATATGCCACCTTCCCAACTCGTCGCAGTACTTCAAACGGTCCAATATACCTAGGACTCAACTTCCCTTTCTTTCTGAATCGGGTTAAACCTTTCCAAGGAGATATCTTTAACAAGACTTTATCTCCAGATTCGAATTGCACATCTTTTTGTTCTTTATTTGCGTACTTTGCTTGTCGATCTTGAGCTGCAATTAATCTTTTCCGAATCATTTCTACTTTTTCCTTCATCTTTGAACCAGCTCTGGGCCAATTAATTTGCGCTCACCAACCTCGTCCCAATATGTAGGGGACCTACATTTTCTTCCATACAACGCTTCATAAGGCGGCATGCCAATACTCGCGTGATAACTGTTGTTGTAGAAAAACTCAATTAACGGCAAATGATCGTCCCAATTTCCTTTGAAATCTATTTCACAGGTTTGCAACATATCTTCAATTGTCTGAATTGTCCTTTCACTTTGTCTGTCTGTCTGTGGATGATATGCCGTACTCATTTTTAGCTTAGTTCCCAAATGATCATGGAATTGTGTCCAAATGATCATGGAATTGTGTCCAAAATCTCGAGTTAAACCTTGGATCTCTATCAAACACGATAGATACAGGGACTCCGTGACCCATCACAATTTCATCCAAATACAATTTGACCAACTTTTCCAACGAAAACCTTTCATTTATCGGCAAGAAATGTGCTGACTTTGTCAACCGATCGATTACCACCCAAATCGCATTATGATTAGACTTGGTTTTAGGTAATCCCACCACGAAATCCATCGCAATATGTTCCCATTTCCATTCTGGTATATCCAGGGGCTGAAGCAATCCGCTTGGCCTCTGATGTTCCACTTTAACTCTTTGACACGTATAACACTTACTTATCCATTCTGTAATTTCCTTTTTCATGTTTGGCCACCAATAACTCTCTTTTAAATCCTGGTACATTTTCGTACTTCCAGGGTGAATTAAAAATCTCGAGTTATGTGCTTCTTGCAAAATCTCATGCTTTAGCTCCACAACATTAGGTATCCAAATACGTGAGTTAACACGGTATATTCCTTTTCCATTCGTTTGAGCTTTAATTTCTTCTCCTGTCAACTTATCATTTTCGTGATTCATCACTTGCTCTTGACAGCATCGAATTTTTTCCAATATTTCAGGATGGAATGACATCGCATATATAGCTTCACCTCCAAATTCTGGAGTCTGCACTTCTATTTCCATATTTTCAAAATCCTTAATCAATTCTTTCGATGACGTTAGCATATTCAACCTTTCCTTGCGACTTAGAGCGTCTGCTACCACGTTTGCCTTTCCAAGATGATAGTTTATCGCACAATCATAATCTTTGATCAATTCTAACCACCTTTTTTATCTCATATTCAATTCTTTTTGGGTGAAGATATATTTTAAACTCTTATGATCTGTATAAATCTCGCACTTTTCCCCGTATAAATAATGCCTCCAAATCTTAAGGGCAAACACAATTGCTGCCAATTCTAAATTATAGGTTGGATACTTTTGCTCGTGTGGCTTGAGTTGCCTTGACGCATATGTTATTACCTTCCCGTGTTGCATTAACACACATCCAAGTCCTTTATATGAAGCATCACTGAATATCACAAAATTCCCCTTTTCCATCTGGTAACTCCAATACTGGGACAGTTACCAGCCTCTTCTTTAACTCTTGGAAACTTTCCTCGCATTTTTCCGTCCATACAAACTTCTCGTTCTTTCTTGTCAACTTCGCTAATGGGGCAGCAATCTTAGAGAAATCTTGCACAAACCTCCTGTAGTATCCGGCTAATCCCAGAAAACTTATGACTTCCGTAGAAGTCTTGGGTCTTTCCCAATTCATTACAGCTTATATCTTGGCTGGGTCCACTTTGATGCCTTCTTTATTAACTACATGACCAAAAAATTGCACTTCCTTTAGCCAAAATTCACACTTCAAAAACTTAGCGTACAGCTTCTCTTTCCTCAGAATTTCCAAAGAAATCCTCAAATGCTCCTTATGATCTTCTTCCGTCTTGGAGTAAATCAGTATATCGTCAATAAACACAATAACGAACTTATCCAAATATTGCTTGAACACTCTGTTCATAAGATCCATAAACGCGGCTGGCGCATTCGTCAAACCAAATGCCATTACTAAAAACTCGTAGTGTCCATATCTCATTCGAAACGCTATCTTGGGTATATCTTCTGCTTTAATTTTTAATTGATGATACCCAGATCTTAAATCAATCTTGGAGAAACACGAAGCTCCTTTTAACTGATCAAACAAGTCATCGATTCATGGTATAGGGTACTTATTCTTAATCGTCAACTTATTTAATTCGCGATAATCAATACACAACCTCATACTTCCATCCTTTTTCTTTACAAACAACACCGGTGCGCCCCACGAGGATACACTCGGCTGAGTTACTCCTTTATCCAACAATTCTTGCAACTGAGTGGCCAAATCCTTCATCTCGACTGGCGCCATACGATAGGGAGCTTTCGATACTGGTTCCGTTCCAGGAGCCAAATCAATCGTAAACTCGATCTCTCTATCTGGAGGTAGTCTAGGCAATTCATCAGGAAACACATCCGAAAAATCTCTTACTATTGGGATATCCTCGATCCTTACGGATCTTACTCTACATCCATAACATAAGCCAAATAAACTTCACATCCTTGACGTATTAATCTCCTCATCTCGATAGTCGTTAGGAATTTCTTCTCTTGCCTCTTTCCTTTGAATATTACTTCCTCACCATCCTTGGTTCTTAACTTCACCTTCTTACTTTTACATTCTATTTGCGCCTCATGGTTTGACAACCAATTCATTCCTAGTATAACTTCAAATTCTCCTAACTTAAAGGGAATTAAGTCAGCAGAAAAGTGATGACCTTTTATGGCCACATCACAATCGGGACAGACTTTGCTAACAATAACTTTCTCTTGATTTGCTACCTCTATAATCAAATTAGGTTCCATAGGGTATGCAACACAATTTAACTTATCAAGAATACTTTCAGAGATAAAAGATCTAGTTGCTCCAGAATCCATCAATACTTTTACTTCTACTGAGTTAATAACAAGCATACATGTTACCACGTCCACATCTTGCACCGCATCTTTCATTATCATATTAAAGGTTCTAGCTCTGGGTTGAGCTGATGGTGCTGGGAGAGACGGCGGTCCAGCAATCCTAAGAACATCGGCCTTCTGAACAGGCTCTTTGCAATTCCTGGCCATATGGCCCACCTTTCCGCACTTGAAACAAGCCAATTCAGGCTTCCTTGCTCCACTTGGGAATTCTGAAGAATAATGCCCTTTTTGGTTGTACTTGAAACAAGTCACATCCAACTTATTACACCTTCCCGGGTGTCTCTTTCCACAATTCTTGCATTCTTGAATTTGAGGTCTATTATCCTTCCCCGGATGTCCTGCTTTCTGGAAATGGTTCTTCTGAGCTCCATTACCGGGTTTAAACTTCTGAAACTTTTGGTTCTGACCTCCACCATTCTTTCCAAACTTTCCTCTAAACTTTGAACTCCTTTGCTCTTGCTCCGAGCTTTCAAATTTCCTTTTTCTTCCTTCATTTTCTCTCCTCGCAACTTCACGCTCACATTCCACTATCATTGCCTTCTGTACCAAGGCAGCATAATTCTTGATCTCCAACAACGCTACTTGACTCCTAATCCATGTCTTAAGTCCCTGTTGGAACCTCTTAGCCTTCTTTGCCTCCGTGTCCATATACTCAGGTACAAATCTAGACAGCTCCGAAAATTTCACTTCATACTCCGCTACGGACATATCCTCTTGCCTAAGGTCCAGAAATTTCATCTCCAACTGATCTTGCATATAGCTTGGCAAATACTTCTCCAGAAACATCTCAGTGAACTTTTCCCATGATAAGTCATTTCCTTCCAACAACGCTTTCGAAGACTCCCACCAGAAACTTGCTTCATCTTTAAGGTAATAACTCGCATACTGAGCTTTCTTGTCGTCCTTAACTTCTGCTAACTCAAAAGCTTTTTCCATTTCTCTTAACCACGACTACGCTTTAATCGGGTCTGGAAATCCTAAGAATTCTGGGGGATGAACAGATTGAAAGCGTTTGAAGTTTCCAGCTTTAGGGGCCACAGGTTGTTGCAAAAGCTGAGCAAGTCTGCTCATCATGTTGGTTTATGGGTTTACTTCTGGGTCTTGGGTTGGAATTTCTTCTTCTTGGTGATCTGGTGAGTTGGCAATTTCTTACAAACCTAATTGAGCAATTATTTAGCAATACGATAACATGGCATATATAACAACATTTTACTATAAAATCTCTTTTGCGGGTTTTAAGCCTTACCTAATTTTGCACATGCAATCCTATTACAACATAATTCTCATATCAGTGTTGTTTTATCATGGCACTGGATAGGGTTTTACGAATTTTAAACATAGTTGTACGGAAACATGATATTTAGAACAGTTTATGAGATGTTTAGGGTGCACAATGGAAAACAAGATAATAGATTTGTTTAAACAAAGGTTACATAAAGAAAAGTCTGGCTATTACAAATTCTGAAATAAGGTACAATAATATAGTTGGGTTAAACAGAGGAAAAACTGGAAAACATCCCCCTATCTACCCATAACTTCTAGCAACTACTACTACAATGATCCGAAATACAACATAACAATTGAAAAAGGGATCCCGGCATCTGACCAAGTATCCCAAAGCCTACTGGCGCTGAAAAACAACAACTACGGGCTCAACCAACAGTCTCGTCTAATCATCCAGAATCTTTCTCAACACTACCAACATCCAGCGAATGATCTTATGCAGCCTTCGGGCCTCAGCATCAGCATCACTAGTGGATGGTCCCTCATCCAATCTCCTCCTGGCAACCTGCTCCACCAACTGAATCCTAGCTCTCCACTCCTCCATTACTACTGAAGTCCTCTGCCTAGAGTCTCGAATCAACCTATCCACCAAAGCTCCCAACTCAGGAATACGGGAGTAAACAAAGTCTCGATCCTGGGCTAACTTGCCACCAACACTGACAGGTACAGTCTTAGGCATCTCAGACTCTGGCTCAGGGGCAGGGGTCTCTGAATCTGGCCTCAAGGGTGAAATCTGCATAGGGATCTCACTACTCTCAGAAGGGTCCTCCTCTGGGTCTGAACTAACATACACAGGCTCCTCTGAAGAGGGTGGAATGGGGTCCACTGGGGTACCGGTCAAACTAATCTCTGAATCTGAGTCACTACCACTACTGGGATCCTGAGAGAAAACACAAAACAGCAACCAAGAAACAATGTTAGGGTTAAATAAAGCTTCCAGCTAACTCACACCCTAACTCTAGTTTCTACTTCACTAACACACATTTTCTTAGACTATACCTAATAGTCTAACCCAACTCTATATGAGTCGAACTCTCTCGCGATATACATATATACCCAAAATACCCCTTTTTGAATCCTAACTTGTCTCAGGGACTAGATCATGTAGCTCTGATACCAACTTGTGATGCCCTTAATCTCGGGGTTATGAAATGAGGACTCACACACCTTTAATCTAATAAGTAATTAACCATAAACCCTGATTAACTACTACAAGATCAAACAGGATAAAGTATGAGACAAGATTACAACTACCAATCATAAAATATAACTTACAACCCCAAAATAATATTAAATAAACATAATCGATTCCGGCTTGGAACCGACAGATAACCCATTGTATCTTTACAATTCTCTGGCTAAGCGTTTGCTCACTCAGAAATACCACTACCTGCTCTGGCAACTGGAAGCCCTCAACACGATAGGGACCACCAGGTACGCTTTTACGAGCAGTGCGCCTAAGCCTGGCCATCTTCTTGCTTAACTGCCATGGTTAGATTGAAACAAAACATATGAGTATAAAACTCAGCAAGTAACTATAAAGCAGTTCTACGATATGAAATCCACAATATACTTTACCAATCTCAGGGCATTCTCCTTTATTTGTTCTAGGTGGCAGATTTCCATCTTTTGGGTTAAGGAAAGGTTATGAAGGAAAAATGTGGGGCTTTCAAGGTACAAGGCTCAAAGCAGGGTGAAAGCCGACATTCATCACAAATCAATAAAGGATCAGAACAGATCTTTCAGAAAGGAAAGCAACAGTATTTCACTATATGAAACCAATTATATGATCAACAGATTAAGATCAGGGTTCACGAGCTTTAAGCTTCACAATAACACAATCAACTCTTTTCAAAGCGATATAAACCATTTTCATTTTCAAGAATTAATTATTGAACAGGATGTTTTAGTTCCCTTTTAAATAATCAATATAGAACCCTTGATTGGATCACTTTATCTTTCCATTTCATTATAATATCGGTGATCAGCCCGTACTGACCTCCATCCGGTCTTTAAGGTACCAATTGGCGTAATTTCAGCCTTAAATTGGACTAGCCCCGCTAGCCTCTTACCATGACTGGACAAGTCCCACTAGCCTCTTACGTCCCAATCCAATCCATCAGGAATTCGTTTGGAAAACCTTGAGTTGGAAAAAGTAGGTTTTTCTAAATTCATTATCATTACCAAGAATATGAAATCATTCAGACTCTTTCGAGTCAAAACTCATTCTTGAAAGGAATATGTCCTAAGTCCAATCATGTATTAGGATTTAGGAATAACTCTTTATGTAATCTGTTTTGATTTCATTGACTTTAATAAAAGACTTGTTTTGTTTTTATTACGGGCTCTATCTATTTAAGTGTTTAAATAAGATATACCATAGTTTAGAGTAAAACTTTTTATGGATTATGATGAGATCATAATAGTGAGACCTAAAAGATGATAACTCTAAACTTAAATAGTTCCTGATCATAGGATTACTAACTGGTAATTAATAATCCGCAAAGATCGGTACATACTATGCTTGCTTAATTATGAAGGATGTCTGTTCTCATAGACATTTGTGTGGTGACACTATAGCTAGTACGTAGGTGCTTATTATAGAATAAGTTCACTGAACATGACTCGCACAGCTGAACAACTGATGGAGTTCACTCACGTGTCAGCAGTTGTTCACATAATGATAGTTGTACAAGTATCCTTAGACTTGAGGTCATCATAGTCATCTTGTGTACACTGAACTATGCTTTGGTTTAGTTCTTAGTCTCCAGGGACAATTATTAGGGCTCTACTGGTTATAGGAATTTGTACACGAAGATAGTGTATGATCAATAAAGGATCTACCCCTTCCAGTGAAGGAAGCGAATGTTCAAGGCTGATCCACTTATGATAGTTCAGGAATCTCTGGCCAGAGTGAATGAAATTAGAAAGGAGTTTCTAATTTGCATAGAACTACGCATAGTAAATGGTAAGCAAGTGATTAAATTAGATAGGCTTGACACGAGATCCATGCCTTGTATTTAATCGGGACATTATAGGGTAGAAGGAGTTTATTGTACGGTAACTATTCACTGAATAGGTTCTTGGTATTCTAAGCAGTGAATTCATATTATCCGGATAGTCGCGATATGCTGAGAAGTATCCCTCACGATGTAGAATAAATGTGATTAATTAATTAATCATATTTAATAAATTAGAGAATTTATATAAATAATGATAAAATAGTTTTATTATTATTTATTTCTACTACCGGCGCTTAATATTGAACCTACAGGGTCACACCATAAAAAGAGAATGATTTTTTGGTGGAGGAATTAATTAATAATGGCTAATAATTATTTATTTGTGAAATAAATAATTAATTGGCAAATTTAATAATTGATTAAATGAGATTTAATTGATTATAAATTAATTAAGAAAAGTTCTTAATATTATTAATTAAGGATTTAATTTTTGGAAATTAAATCAAGAGAGAGAATTATTTCTAAAGTGTTTAGAAAAAGGATTAATAATTAAAAGGTATTTTAATTATTAATGAGAATAATAAATGGGATAATAATAATAATTATGGGAAAATTTCAGCTGAAAATTTTGCCTATAAATATACTATTATAGACCCTATTTTTATTGGGAACCCAAAAACCCAAAAGTTTTAGAAAACCAAATTCTCTCCACCTCCTCCTCCTCCTTAACGTCGTTTTCTTGGTGGATACCGGTGGAGTGCTTCACGTTTGAGGAGCAGCTGCTAAGGATCTCCGATCGTTGCTGTTGGATCGCATATTAAAGGTTAGTAATCGATCCCTACGTTTTTACCACGATTTATATGCTTTTATTTGGATTTTATGTGAGTAAAAGTGTTTTGCCATGCCTCCGCTGCGATTAAAATCCAACAATTCTTAAGTCAAATTTCAAGAAAACAAAGTTAAGGAAGTGATTCAAAGACAAGCAAGGAACAACTCTAAGGATTCTGAATCAGGGATAACAAGGTACTTAAATCAGAAGGATCAATAACTGTTTCAAGGATCAATAGGGTGATCAAGAAATAAGGTATCATTAAAAAGAGTTCATAAAGGTAATTATAGGGTTCAATACAGTTCATGGCTTAACAAATAACTTGAATAGAAAGGACAAGTTACCAAAGGGTTGAATCAGTAAGCTTATCAATAACAGTTTATCAAGATAAAAAACAGGGTATCTCAAATCATTAACAGTTCCATACTCTACATGGTATGAACAATAACCTCTCTATAACTATTTTCACAAGTAATGAGAGTTACTTGCCTGAATTTGCTATCCTGAAGGTTGAACTACTGCCACCTAGTATACCCTTTCTTTTCCTAGCCTGACTTCCCTCACGCTCTGAATCTACAATAAAACCAAAATCTTAATCAGTTTCTCAACTCTCGTTCCCGGAACGATTACTCAATATGACAGCTCGATTATACCCTTGACTCGAATATATGAGTATAGCTTATACACATAAGCACACAGCACATCACACGTCATATACTTTACTCTTAACCTTTACACCTTTATATACTCGACAATCGACTTATAAACATCCTTATCTCAACCGGAAGTCAAATCATACTTATATTAGTACACGTAGCTCTTTATACTTGAAATTCTTATACGAATAAACAAACGACAAAACTTATAATAACGACCCAAAAGTCATCTTTAAACCAATATAACAACCATAGTTAACACAAATCAATCATCCCCTTTCTTTTATACTTTAATTCGAACCAAACATAGCAAATCAAGCAAAATCTTACATACAATCCTTTACTAATCTTCATGATCAATTCAAACACTTAAATTATAATTTGACCTTTTTAACTACTATAAACCATTCAGCCATTCTACAAACATCACCCAAAATCAAGTAAATTATCATACCAAATCCATATAACATATAATCAATCAAACATTCACTTAATCCAACTTAATATTCTCATAAAAATAACCATATCATTCGGATTTTCAAGAACAACCAACATGCATTCAATTTTTGATCTCATACATAGCATGCAAGCATCTTTCCATGGTTTAATCCTAAATTCTAATGAATCCAAGCAAGAACAACACACCAATTTAATTCTTCTTCCTTTATCAATAAAAATTCGAACCAAGGCAACCTATAAGCTCATATTTATATTCGAATTTCTCATCCCTAATTTCATTAAACACTCTATTTAACTTATCATTTTCAAACAACCATCAAACAATCATTTTTATCAACTATAATCAATCCCTTTTTGATAAACCAAAGCCCTATGCGGCTTTTACATCAAATAAACACATGCATGGTCTAATTTAGCTTTAAATTCATCTAATCATTCAAATCAAATCATAATTCATAGACTTAAACTTCAACAACTCATTCCTATTAAGCAATTATCAACTTAACTTTTAAAAATCAAAACCCTTTTTGAAATTCAAACAAACCAAGCATGCAAACACCAAAAATCAAGTTTTGTGGAATTAGAGTTCAGTTTTACCATCATAACTCACCACCGGTTCACCGGAGTTCATCACCGGTGGCGGTGGTTTCTCGGTGGTGCCCCATTTCGGGGTTTCCAATCTTGAGACCTCCGATTTATGCACACACAAGGCACATGCAAGACTCATTTAGCTTTGAAAATCATTTTTCAATCATAAAATCACCTCCTTAAGCATATATTGGATCATATATACATACGTACGTACACACACATCAAGCATGAACACACACACACACATCGAGCTTGCATGCAAGTGGATATACACACATGCACACTCTAATACCTACTTATATGTGTTTATCAAGAGATTTTGAGAAGAATTGGTGAGATTTATCAAAGGAACAAGTAGTATACCAAGAGAGAAAAGAGAGCCGAGTAAGAGTAGCCGAGAGAGAGAGTGGAAAGAAAGAGAGAATGGTGTGCACGGGGGAAAAAAGAAGAGGAAGGGGGGAGGATGAGTTTATAAATAATAAGGACAAGGGAAATTTAGTACTTCTCTAATTCCCTTTTTAAATTGATTTTCCTTTCTCTTTTTACTCCCATAGAATATTGGTGGAATAATAAATATATCTCTCTCAGAAAGTTGAAAATTATAGCGATTGACAATTTTAAAACGTAGATCTCAAAATTAGCTTTCCAACCATTACCCATAATAAGATTTTGAGCGTACGGTTGATTTTATATGATTTTCGCAAGTTCGCTTTAATAATAACATTTTTCCACATAAAAATCAATTTAAAACGCAATGACCACCAAATAAAACCGTTCATCATTTTTAAAAAAGTCTCTAGGACTATTATGAAGATAACAGAACAAATCCCATGCTTTTATCTTACTCAGATAATTTTATAAAAATGCGTGAAGGTTAAATAAACCTTTATTTAAATCAAATAATTCCCTTAAATCCATAAAAATGTCATCAGATCACGTAATCTTGCATACAGACAAGTAAGCACACATACGAACACGTATCAACTCATATCTGATCATAAAATTTATCTTTCTTTAATATTATTCCTTTTTACGCGTTCCGGGTCACGTTCTACCTGACGGCCCGACGCTCAGCATTTCGATTACGCTTCTCGATATCGACCGACACGTCACTAGGACGAAATACTTTACTTTAACATTTCATTCACATAATAACACATACTTCACATTTTAAATATCTTAACCCCTTTTTAGGACGGGTTCCGTTCTACCTGACGGCCCGACAACACAGCTTAACTCCTAAGCTGACTCTTTAAATTAGAACGCTTTTATTTACGCTCCTAGATTCTAATATACAGTAACAACGATTAATCAACACTTAATCACACAATTATAATCACTTCACATAAATCACACTTTATTGACTTAATTACGTCACAAAATTCTCAGTCGTCACATGGATCATTCTCAAAAATCTCCACCACTCCATGTGGAAACACAGTTTTGACAATAAAAGGTCCAGACTACCTTGATTTCAACTTTCCAGGAAAAAGTCGGAGATGAGAGTTGAATAAAAGAACTTGTTGTCCCGGCACGAATTACTTAGGATATAGCTTTCTGTCGTGCTACCTTTTCACTTTTTCCTTGTACATTTTATTATTCTCGTACGCTTGAAGTCGAAATTCATCAAGTTCATTTAACTGAAGCATTCGCTTCTTCCCAACTGCATCTAGATCAAGGTTCAACTTCTTCAATGCCCAATAAGCCTTATGCTCAAGCTCTGCATGTATATTACATTCCTTACCATAAACAAGTTGAAATGGGGACATCCAAAGTGGAGTCTTGTATGCTGTTCTATAAGCCCAAACAGCTTCATCGAGCTTTAAAGACCAATCCTTCCTTGACGGACAAACAACTTTCTCTAGAATGCGCTTGATCTCTCTATTAGACACTTCAACTTGACCATTCGTTTGCGGATGATAGGAAGTAGCAATACGATGATTCACATTGTAGCGCTGCATAATGTCCACCATAAACTGTGGAATGGCAGTCTCGTAATATCCCCTCCGTCTCACGGAATGGGATACATCTCCTGATGATCTGGTCAGCTCCTTGTCTAAACAAATATGGTTCATCCAACATGTACTACTTCACCTCATGCAGAAACTTCTTTTTTTGAGCTGCATTCATATTATGAGGCATTATATTGCTGACAAGATAGTTCACAATATCTGCGAACCATGGCTCTTCCTCCTGAACTGCGAACAACTGCTCATCCGGAAAAGATTCATTGATCAATATCTTATCATATGTAGTAGAATCGGGATTCTCCAATCTAGAGAGATGGTCATCTACTTGATTCTCAGTACCTTTTCGATCCTTGATTTCTAACTCAAATTCCTGTAGCAAGAGCACCCAACGAATAAGTCTAGGCTTCGAATCCTTCTTTGAGACCAAGTAGCGAATGGCAGCATGATCAGTGAATACTGTCACCTTTGTCCCAAGCAGATAAGATCAAAATTTTTTGAAACCAAAGACTATAGCCAAGAGCTCCTTCTCAGTAGTGGTGTAGTTCATTTGAGCTCCGTTTAGAGTCTTACTAGCATAGTAGACCACATGAAAAAGATTATTCTTGCGCTACCCAAGAACTGCCCCCACCGCATATTCACTCGCATCACACATCATCTCAAAAGGCTATGTCCAATCAGGTACCGTAATAACTGGTGCAGTTACCAAACTCTTCTTGAGAGTCTCGAATGCTGCCAAACATTCATCATCAAATTTGAAAGGCACATCTTTCTCGAGCAAGTTGCACAATGGCTTAGATATATTCGAGAAGTCCTTGATGAATCGCCTATAAAAACCCGCATGACCAAGAAAACTACGAATTCCTTTCACATAAATAGGTGGTGGAAGATTTTCAATGACTCCCACCTTGGCTTTGTCCACCTCAAGACCCTTGCTAGAGACCTTATGCCCAAGAATAATGCCTTCATGCACCATAAAGTGACATTTTTCCCAATTGAGCACCAAATTAGTTTCCACACACCTTTTGAGCACTGAACAAAGATTATTCAAACATTCATCATACGAATGTCCAAAGACGGAGAAGTCGTTCATGAACACTTTGTTATTGTTTCCAATCATATCAGTGAATATAGCCATCATACATCTCTGAAAAGTGGCTGGTGCACCCCGTAAGCCAAACGATACTCTACGAAAAGCAAATGTGCCGAATGGACAAGTGAAGGTAGTCTTTTCTTGATCTTCTGGTGCAATACAAATCTGATTATACCCTGAATAGCCATCCAGAAGACAATAATACTCATGACCGGTCAACCTGTCAAGCATCTAATCAATAAATGGAAGAGGGAAGTGATCCTTTCTCGTGGCTTTATTCAACTTTCTGTAATCCATGCATACCCTCCATCTTGTGACTGTTCAAGTGGGGATGAGCTCGTTCTTCTCATTTGCTACCACAGTAATACCTCCTTTCTTAGGTACACATTGCACGGAGCTCACCCAAGAACTGTCAAAAATAGGATATATGATTCCTGCATCCAGCAACTTCAGAATTTCTTTCTTCACCACTTCTTTCATGATAGGATTAAGTCATCGTTGTTGCTCAACAGTCAGCTTACTACCTTCCTCTAGTAGAATTTTATGCATACAGTACGAAGGGCTGATCCCTTTGATATCTGCTATAGTCCATCCGATAGCCGATTTGAATTCTCTCAAGATCCTCAAGAGCTTGTCCTCCTCACTACCTGAAAGGTCAGATGCAATAATAACAGGTAAAGTAGATGCATCACCTAAAAAGGCATACCTCAAGTGTTCAGGCAATGATTTAAGCTCCAAATAGGTGCTTCCTCAATAGATGGTTTGAGCTTTCCTTCAGCATTCTTGAGATCAGAAGTACCAAGAGATTCAAATGGCATGTCTAGCTTTCGCCTCCAAGGAAAAGCATTTAGATATTGTAGTTGCTCATTGCCATCCTCATCGTCACTATCAAACTCCCCCACTAAGGTTTTCTCTAAAGCGTCAGACATTAGCATATGATCATGTTTTGAAGTTACCGCAAAATCAATCAAATCCACCTTTAAGCATTCCTCATCTTCTGTAGGGAATTTCATCGCCTTGAATACATTGAATGTCACATCCTGATCCTGCACCCTCATAGTAAGTTCTCCTTTCTGCACATCTATCAATGTACGGCATGTAGCCAAGAAAGGTCTTCCCAAGATTATGGGAATCTTCTTATCTTCCTCGAAATCCAAAATGACAAAGTCTGCAGGGAAGAAGAGCTTATCCACCTTTACTAAATCGTCCTCCACTATGCCTCGTGGGTATATAATAGAACGATCAGCCAATTGTAGAGACATGTAGGTGGGCTTTGGATCAGGAAAATTCAACTTTTTGAAGATAGACAATGGCATCAGATTGATGCTTGCTCCCAAATCGCACAGGCATTTGTCAAAAGACAACTTGTAAATGGTGCAAGGAATGGTGAAGCTACCTGGATCTTTAAGCTTTGGAGGTAGTTTTTGTTGCAGCACAGCACTGCACTCTTCCGTTAAAGCAACGGTCTCAAGATCATCCAGTTTCACCTTCCTTGAAAAAATACTCTTCATGAATTTTGCATAACTAGGCATTTGCTCCAGAGCCTCAGCGAAAGGTATGTTGATGTGAAGTTTCTTGAACACCTCCAGAAACTTACCAAACTCCTTATCCAGCTTTTGTTGTTGCAATCTCTTAGGGAAAGGTGGTGGAGGATATAGATGTTTCTCCCCTGTATTACCCTCAGGCAAAGTGTGTTCAACAGTAGTCTTCCTTGGTTCTGCCGCTTTCTCCTTTTGCTTCTCTTCTTCATCAATAACTTCAGCTTCTCCGTCTTTCGCTTTTTCAGCATCAGCAACTTTTCCAGACCTTAAGGTAATAGCCTTGACTTGCTCTTTAGCTTCCTTTCTACCTGGCACTTCAGTATCGCTGGGAAGTGTGCTAGGTTGACGGTTGAGCACTGCCTTGGCTATTTGACCGATTTGATTTTCCAAGGTCTTGATAGAAATAGCCTGACTTTTGCACAACAGCTTGAGTTCCTCGAAATTAGCACTAGAAGGTGGAGCAGCACCTCCTTGTTGAGGATATGATTTCCTTTGAGCATAATACTGTGGTTGCTGGAATCCAGGTGGATTAAACTGTTTACTCACGCCTTGCTGATATGGTTGCTGAATAGCATTCTGAGTATTGCTCCAGCTAAAATTGGGATGATTTCTGTTGTTAGGATGATAGGTAGCTGGCACAGGCTGCTGCGGTCGCTGATAATTGTTCACATACTGAATAGATTCATTAACAAGAGAACACTGATCTGTAGCATGAGAGCCTGCACAAAGCTCACAGACCATAGCTATCTGATTGACTCCATAGGTGGCTAAAGAATCGACCTTCAAAGACAGCGCTTGGAGCTGCGCTGCAATAGCTGTAGCTGCATCAACTTCCAGAAGACCTGCTACCTTCCCAGGCATCATCCTTTGAGTTGGGTTTTGATGCTCATTTGCAGCCATAGTTTCAATAAGATTATAAGCCTCAGTATAGCTTTTGGCCCACAAGGCGCCTCCAGCTGCTGCATCGAGCATTGGCCGAGATTGGGCCCCCAAACCATTATAGAAACTAGTGATCACCATCCACTCAGGCATACCATGATGTGGACACTTTCTCAACATCTCCTTGTAGCGCTCCCAAGCTTCGCACATAGATTCTGTTGGTTGCTGCGCAAACTGAGTAAGAGCACTCCTCATAGCTACAGTCTTCGCCATTGGATAGAACTTCACTAGAAACTTCTGCGCAAGATCTTGCCAAGTAGTGATGGACCCAGCTGGTTCAGAATGTAACCAGTCCTTAGCTTTATCCCTCAGAGAGAATGAGAAAAGCCTCAGCTTGATAGCCTCATCAGTCACACCATTATATTTAAAAGTACTACAGATCTCGACAAAATTCTTGATGTGCATGTTGGGGTCTTCAGTCGCAGCACCTCCGAAAGAAACAGAGTTCTGCACCATCTGAATAGTGCCCGACTTGATTTCAAAAGTGTTAGCCTGAATAGCCGGATGAAGGATGTTTGACTGAATGTCATCAATTTTAGGCCGAGAAAAGATCATAAGAGCTGTATCTGCCGGAACTATACGATCACCCATGATTATTGGTTCTTTCTGCTCACTCTCTTTATCCGAATCTTCAAAATCTATCTTCTCCGGAATATCAAGAACTGAGTTTGTCTCCTCAGCCGTATATAAAGTCCTCTTGCGAGTACGAGAACGTGTTTGCATAAACGCTCGCTAAAGTACCTGAAACACAACCGAAAATAATAAGTAACATGTATTAATCAATGAGTCCTAATGACCACTGATGGTAAGTACATAAACTAAACAAATATGTCGAGTCCCCGGAAGCGGCGCCAAAAACTTGTTAGGCACAAAACACGCGCTAATAATTCATGCAAGTATACGCGTTCGAAAGTAATATAGAATAATTTCTAGTTCGTTCCCACAGAGACTCGGACTAATTTATGTTCAATTAACACTTACTCACCAATGTACAATTACTTCTCAATTTCAAGACAATAACACGTAGATTTGATTAACTAATTATTAACTATAATTAACTACGAGAATTAAACACTTAATTGATACTTGAATTAACAATATTAAACACACATGAGATTATAACTTCATTACTACTTCCTTCAATAGTTATGGTTATTACCCTTAGCATGTAACGGTGATGATATTAATCAAACAACACGAAACTGATAAAAGCCAACTTTCATTATACTAATACCATTCTACCAAACATCCACAATTAAGATAGAAGTTGAATAGGCATCAATTATGTTGAGACCCTATATATCTATAGAATTTGATAATATAAAGATTTAAGCACAAGTTATTCCTTATGATTACACAGGGCAAGTAAAACGGTTAGAGTTACCCACTAATCATGCATACACATAAATGAACCTATGCTAGCATGGCAAGTTCTAAACCTCAAGATCCACCGTCGCTTCACAAGAGATTAACAACCTATCTTATATGTCCGCGACGCACATAGATATCATACAATCATCACACACTAAGATATTAAACAACTAACTAAAAAATTCCATAGTAAATCCGTTACGACCCCATGATCACGATTAGCCCATGATAGAACTCATCGTCACCATGGGTTCATATGAAAACATGACAATAACACACAAGATAAACTAATAAAAATACTTATTAAAACCAGAGTACGTCACAAGAGTAATAAGGTTCAAAGTAAAGAAAACTAGCATCCACTGATACAACGAATAAAAGAATCACAAGAAAATGTATGCTTCCTCTTCTTCATTACGATGTGCTAAAACGGTCTTCTTCCTTCTCTCCTTGCTCCTTGATTGATACCACGATTCATATGTGAAACGTCTCTGAAAACTACTTACATAGAAGCCCCATAAGACCCACCCATCTCAGAAGTCAAAAGTCAAACAGAATCAGGATTCTAAAAATCAGTATTTTAATTTACGCCCCTGAGCGGCCGCCCAGCAATCCTGAGCGGGCGCCCAGCTTTCTGAGCGGGCGCCCAGCCAGGCTGAGCGGGCGCCCAACACCTTACTGGAAAAAACTTTATTCTACTCCCGTTTTCTGCTGCGTTCTGCTCCTAACTTCCCACATTCAATGCCAAGCACTCCCCTAGGCTTATTCCTAATGAAATCTCCCCAGAAACGCAAGTTATACCCTGAAATGCACAAACACTAGAAAAATGCATCAAATACACAAAATACTTGATTTCAAGACATCAATTCAAGCCATTATAGGACGCTCTAAGTGGAATAAAATGCCATTTATCAGTGACTGTGTCTACAGTTCGCCAAGCTCTACATCTACCAGAAAACTGCACTTTTTCAACAGTTGAGGAGCCAGCTCGTCAACAGCTAATGGCCAATATGGGCTATGAAAAGACTTTGGCAAAGCTTGGACAGTTGAATAGACCTCACATAAGGAGGGAATGGAGTTTCTTCTTTGACTGCATCACCAGAATTTTTACAAACAAATGTTAAAACTTTGATGCAATTCCTATCCTAAGTCAGCAAATTGGGTATGCTCTGATTACTCAATCTCATTTTGATTATGCTAATGTTGTACTAGGATTCATAGGGGATAGGATGACAGAAGATAGAAATACTGTATATTTTGCTAGATTCTGTCAACTTATTTACAGCTTTTATAACTCTAATGCACCCCAACTAGCAAGTGAGTTGATTTCACCATTTAAACTTGTTAAGAGAGCTTTAACTGATTTATTATAAACTGATAATAAGAAAACTGTTCTAAGACCCCTCCAAATTCCACAATCAGTCAAACAGTTTTTAGTAAACTCTGACCCAGCCACTTACGCTACTAAATATCCTGATGTATAACCAACCCAACCTCCATTAGCACCTATACAACCAACCATCTCTCAACCTCAACCAACTCAACCTACCATCAGAACATACTTTCAACCAGCTCAATCCCAACAACAACAATCATTAGCACCTACCATCAGACCTTCATCTTCTAGGCCTAAAAGAGCAAAGATTGTTCCTCAACCTCCACCAAAGAGAAGGAAGATGATTCTCAGGGATGAATCTGATAGTGAAGAGGAGCAAGTACAGGTTCATGCATCAAAACCTATGACTGTTGAAGCTGAAAATGTGGTTTTTCAGAAAGAAGCTGAAGGGTCAACCCATCAGAATTTAGATGAAGCTGAGGGTTCAGGTACTTTGAAGAGGAAAAAACTGTAAGTTCTGATGATAAAGCAACTCCTTCACTATCAAAGAGATTAAAGAAAATGAGAGCAAGAAGGCACATGGCTAAGCATCCATCAGAGAATACTCAAGAAGCTGAGGAAGGAGATCAGGAATCTCTGATCTCACAGCCAACTGGACTTGAAGCTTTGTCATCTCCAACTCAAGCTCAAGACACTGCTCAAGATACTGTGCTCACACCTCTTATCTCTCCTATTCATGACAAAGCTACAGATAATGTTGAAGAACAAGCTGCAAGTTCTGAAATAGATATTCACAATCTGAATATACCAACTGTTCTTTATCTGGAAGCTCTAATACCATCAGCTCAGCCATCTACAGTCAACTCTCCAATCTTAAATGTTGTACCAACAACACTAATTCTGGAGATCAATTCTGATGCTCAGAATTTATATGACGTTGTTCCAGAATCCCCAATTGCCTCACACACTCTAGTACTGTCAGAAGATAATGAGTCTTCTTCAAGTTCTGAAGACAGTATTTCTGTTGATACTCCAGCTCCCATTCTAGGAAAGGAGGCACTTATTGAGAAGTTTGTTGAGCAAGCTGCTCCTATTCCTTGGGAAGATACTCACAGAGGTGTGGAGTGGAACAAAAAGTGGAATGAAACTGATTTCATTCCAAGCTCTAAAGTTCTGACAGAGCACATTGCTAAGGCTGATGAGCTGATGACAAGTTATGATTTTAAGACTCAACTCAAAGTCACAGCTCTAAGTGTCAAGACACTTCAAGGTCAACATTTTGCTACTCATGAAAAGGTTGAAAAACTTCTTGAAAAAACTGAAAAGCTGGATATGGAGACCAAGCTTGATAAAAAGAGGTTTATCAGACCTATTTCTGAGAAAGTTGAAGCCATTGAAAAGATTCAAGAACAGCAACAGGCCCAAATTTCTGAGGTCCTACAGAATCAAGCTTCTCAAAAAGCTTAATTGGATGAAATCCAATCTTCAATTGAACTTCTTCTCTCTCTTCTACTACCTGATGATGCCAAAAAGGGGGAGAAGGTAAGTAAGTCCAAATGCTCAATCACTCATATACTGAAGAAGAAGGATGACAAAGGTGATGACCAGGGAAACTCTGATAAGAGTATAGGTCATGGAAAAGATCAAGGTCAAGGGCAGAGCAGCAAGGTTTCTTCAAGGAAACTAAATACTGATGCAAGCAAATCTTCTACTCAAAAGAAGACAAGTACTGAAGCTGCTCAAACTCAAAATCTGATAGCAAGTGCTGATAATTAAAATCTGATATCAAGTTCTGATGAACAAAGTCTGATGACAAAGCCTGATGTTCTGATACAAGGTGGAAGTCAAGACTCTTAGAAGTTTCTGCAAACTCTGAAGCTAAAGGGGAAGCAGACTACAGTCTACAACAAGGATCCCAAGATTCAGATACTTGATGAAGAGATTGCTAGAAGATTATTTCTGAAGCATAATCCTGGAATGGATTTAGAAAATCTCAAGGAGGAAGACACTAGATTTAAAGCTGAAAAGATAAATCTAAAGCCAAAAGTTTCTGTTGCAAAGAAACCTCCAAGGCCTAAAGGAAAAAGGCATTATGATCGAGGAAAAGTCAAATACTGAGGCATCAAAGCCCAAGACTAGATCACAGACTGAGATTGATCCCAAAGACAAAGGAAAGGGAAAAGTTAATGAACCAACCAAGCCACTGGAGATGAAAATTATTCAAATCCTGATGAAACCAGTGTGCAAAATGGTTTAAGTTACTAATGATACTCTTGCTGAAGATAAAAATGTCCAAACTCTGAAAAGAAGGAAGATTTCTGAAGGATCATAGACAACCTCTGACAGTGCTCAAGTTGTTCAGAGTGAAGAACAGCAAGCTACAGCAGAAACAGCAAGTTCTGATAGAGTCATCAAGACATCAACCTCTTACAGAGCTCAAGTTGATTTAGACAAGATGAAAGTAGCTGACAAAAAGAAACTTTTATGGAAAAATGTTAAACCATCAGATCCAAAGAAAAGCCAATTGCTGTCTGATTTCATGACTATTTGGTTAAATGCTAGAGAACCAAGAGACAGGGCTGGACTAGTTCTGATGAAGCTAAAATCAAGACAGGAGTTGAAGTTGCTACTAGAGATCCATTTTTGCTAACTGACAAACCTCTTGTAGATGTTGCACAGAAACACCTTGATAAGTTTATCTCTGTTCAAGTGGTACTGGATGCTCATGACAAGCACAATGTCAAGGAAAATTTTATTCTATTTCTTGAAGATGGAAGGACATATCAAATGTTAGAATCAGATGTGCTGAACAAGTCACTGAAAGAACTTCAATTTTTTCATTACCTTTTAGAGGTAAAGTCTGATATTACCAGGAGATGGTCAACTTTCATAATCAAGACCATAAGAGATAAAGCTAGAATTTCTGGTTCAAGGGTTACAGAATTCATTCATAATATTTTTGAAGATGATGGAAGTGAAATTTCAATGAAGAAGGATTCTGCTAAACTTGAAGTGATACTGAAAGAGAAATGTCTATGCTACTATGAAGATTCTTCCCATCCAAGGGTAATAAGACTGGATAATGGTTTAGAAAGAAACCATATTTCTCCTCAAAGGACTGCAATCTACCATATTGGAAGTCAGAATGAAGAGTTGAAGCAAGTCAAGACTACACTATCTCAAGTCTTGAGGAATAAAGAAGAAAAGCTAATATCAAACTTTGTCAAGAATCATTTTGGATTCAGATTGACTCAGTGAGATTGGTAAAAGCTACAAGGACTGTAAGTTATAGTTAGTTATCTAGTTAAACTCTTATTTACATTTGTACTTAAATGTTTTTGACATCATCAAATCTATTAACTTGTATATTTTGCATAATTTACAAGTTGGGGGAGACTGTTAGATATATTTGAGATGTCATGTCTAATATGATTTATGTTTAGTTTTCAGAACTTAACAAAAGGATATATCAGGACTTACTGAAATCAGGACTTACTGGAAGTCAGAACTTAATATCAGAACTTAAGGTCATATCAGAATTTAAGTGCGGGAAAACTTTCAGATAAGGGATGCGGCTGATTTACAGGAGGGAAGATCTGAACTAAAACAATAGAAGATATGCATGGAAAGAGTTAGAAGACTGGAAGACTTGTAGAAGATATCTGATTGATATATTTAGGAGACAGAATTGTATTCCATATCAATTAGAATATATCTTGTAACTTTTTACTATATAAAAATAGACTTAGGGTTTATACTATATGTGTTATCATTATCGAGAAGATTATACATTGTAACCTAGCAGCTCTTAGTGATATTTGTTCATCATTGAGAGAGAACAACAGTTCATATTGTAACAGAGTTTATTGAATATACTTGATCTTTGTTACATACTTGTGTTAAATCAATTTAATTGTATAAACACTGTATTCAACCCCCTTCTACAGTGTTGTGTGACCTAACAGTGATCATCCGTTGAAAGCTACAAAATCACTAAGTTAAATCTACTAAGGTGTTTTGTTTAACTTATCATCAAGTATACAATATATTCCTAACAATCTCCCCCAATTTATGTCTACTGGAATTGTAGCCATAAATTAAGAGAAACTTGATGATAACAAAACACCCAATGAATATAGACTGATTTCTAGTAGATAAAATTAACAAGTGCTACAAGTTTATTGAAAATCATGTAGAGGAAGGTTTATAGAGAATCTCACAAGCCATTTTCAAGATGCTCCTCTAGACTGAGCAGAATTAGCTTATTTCCTTAACTGTCTGACTTCTTTCCCAACTTCTCATTGTTTTCTTCAATTTGGTGTTAAAGTTGCCTGTAGAATTCAGATTCATCTTCATTTGTCTGATCCAGCATTCCTTGCATCTCCATGAGAGTTTCATTCCATTAAATTATTAGCTGATCTTTCAATCTGAAGAATCTTCTGGTGCATTTCTCATCTTTGAACCCCATCAACCAGTAAGGCCTCAAATGCACTCTACTTCTTGTGTATGGAATTGTTAGGACTCTTTGGAGTGAAATTGGCCCTCTCCAGCTATTTTTTATCTTTTCAATTTTGTTCAGAACCATTTTCTTAGAAACTATGTTAAACCCAAAGTTCTTCTTGATTGAGGAGAAAATCTTTACCAAAACAGAATAGCCTTCATTGAGAATTCTGTGAAGAGGCCAAGTTAGCTCTTTTCTGCCCTTGTACTTGAATACTAATCTATCTAGAAGATGTTTGTAGGAATTAATAGCTCTAACTTCTTCTTGCTCATCCAGATAGAGATTTATGTCTAAAAATTCCTTGATGTCATAGATGAAGAGTTGATCTCCCTTGTTGAAAGTCGGTTTGGGCTTGGTTAATGCTTTGGATTGAATTCTAACAGGCTTGACCTTTTTGATTCCTCTCTTCTTTGTTTTCCTTGGCTTGGTTTGGATTGGAATGTTTATATCAGGAAGAGGTAGGCTTTCCCAATCTATAGGTTCATCCTTGGGGATTATGGTTTCTCCATGGAAATTCATGTTAGGATAGACCTTGAATTCACCCTGCTCCATTGTGGGCATGGTTGTTTGACTTGAAGTGGTAGATTGAGTTGGCATATATTCTTCCTTATCTTCATTGAATTCCAGCTTTCTCTTTGGTTTGAGTTTGTATCTTATTTTCTTAACCTACTTTGGTTCTATTTGCTTTTCTTCAATCTGAGTCTCAGCTGCCACAGTGGGCATTACAGAATCCGTGGTTGCAGGCTTTTTAGCTTGGTTCTTGGCATCTAAAGCAGCTTGCTTTTGTTTTTATTTGAGCTTCACCTTTTCTTCTTTCTTAGCCTCTGGAAACTGTGGATGTCCAGCCACCACACAGATTAATTTGCCATTCATGTAGATTTTAACAATTCTTTTCTTTGGTACTGAGTCTTTGGGATCTTTGAAGAAAGCAATAGACCTTCCAAACATCTTCTTCTTATCAGGCTTGGGAGTTTCATAGACCAAGTCCAATGGATTTTTGTCTGAGTTCTTTGGATAATTTATCTTTGGCTGAAAAATCACATTGGCCTTTGGAGATTTGATTGTTGAGGGTTGACCCCTTTCCATGTTCCCTAAGCTCATGTCATTGGCTGAAATTGGTCTCAATTGAGAGAAATGAGAAAAGGCTTTGTCTTGTTTCTCAGTTGAACCAAATTTCTTCTGGATGTTCTCATCAAGCTTCTTCCATTTTTCATTCAACTCCAATTCAGCTGCTGTTATCCTGATTAAATCAATACTATTAAGCATTGGTGGCTTTGTGAAGGTAATTGCTAGAACTATAACCTTGCTGACATTTATGTTGAGCACTTTCTCCCCCTCACTTGCTGACTCTCCCTGGCTAACTGGAATGATAGAGTCTTTATCCCCATTTTTTAGCATCAAGTTGAGCAGAGTTGGAGGTTTGTGCAGCCACTAACTTTTGAAGAAGCAGAGTCTATTGAGCTTGATGGAGTTGGATTTGAGTAATAGAGGTTTCTAGAGTCTTTAGCCTGGTGTCCAAAGAATCCACATTGCTACTAAGATCAGAATTTTTCCTGAGTTGTATAGTGATATCTAACATTGTAGTGCCAGGAAGAATCTTTCAGAGATGTCCTTTTTGACTTGTCCAATCTCTGTCTTAATCTCAGACACATCTTGATTTTTCTTTAGAGATTGAATTTTGTACAATTGAAGAGACTCAAGGTGTGCTTGAAGAAGACTCTTGGTGTTGGCATTTATAGTAGCCTACAGAGTTGTCTGAGTCTGGTGGATTATGTTGAAGAGAGTTGATTTGAAGTGGTGCTCACCGCATTCTTTGCTAAACATCCATGATGAAGTGTTTGTACTGGAGCTAGGGCCTGCTTCCCCCTCTATGTTCATGAAATCTTCTTCATCATCTTCACCATCATCCCCAAAACTGTCTTTAGAACCACCAGTAGGATATTCAAAATCATCACCAGCTTTGGAGGGCATGGCAGTGATTGCATCCTTGGCCTTTTCCATTGAAGCAGTTGTGTGCACCAAGTTTAGAATTCTCTCAGCAGCCTCATTGTCCTATTCAACCAAAACTTGATAAGCTGGAACATGGTGAGTAAATGCCTCAGCTTCATAAGAAACAGAGTCTAAGACAGCTTGATAATCTTGCTGAAATAGCTGTTTCTTTTCAGCCTCATTGACATCCCTTAACTCACTAAAAATGGGCTCTTCCCATTCTTCAATACCTACTTTTCTCTTATTTTCTCTGTTTTCTTGCATCAAGGGCTCCCCTTGGCTTCCCACCCTCACACCCCCACCTTCACCATCTAAGGTGGGACTCCACTCACTCACTTTTGCCAAGCTGGAAGAAATAACTTACATAGGTTCACTCTTTTCCCCTCCTTTTTCCTGAGAGCAACTCAGCCTCTCACGTTGTTCACTCCCTTCCCTCAATCCTAGGAGTGATTGTACAACTACTAAATCATCTGCACTTGTAACATTAGTTGAGATTTCAAGTGATGCAGTGATAGTCAACGGATGAGAAACATCCGTCGAAGTGGTAGTTGAGAGTTTCAACGGATGACTGCTGTTAAGCACATCCATCGACATACAATCACTAGTTAACGGATGAACAATATTCATCGAGATAGTAGAAATGACAGAGTTTGGAGTGGAAACTACTGTAAAATCTGTGGTGATTGATTTAAGATTTGGCACAGATTTCTCAGTAGAATCAGAAAGAAATGGCAAGTGAGCCAACAAATCATCTAAAAGATGATGCTCACTTGTTGTAGATTTTGGCTTCTCCATGAGAGTTAAAGATGGAGAATCAGGAATTGATGTGTGAATCATGTCCACATCCAAAGAATTTATGGGTGAGTTTTGTGTGTGTGGTGCTTCTGTGATTAAATATTTTGGCCGTGACTCCATATTTATAGGAGCCACATCAACCTGACTTTGAGAAGGTGTTGTAACTGAGTCTTTGACTGCAGTTTGCACAGTGTATGGACCCTATGTATCCCCAAGTGTTTTGGATTTCTTCTTTCTTGTGTAAGTTAAGGGTGAGTCTGTGTCCCTAACCCTCTTGGCATGTGCTCTTGGTTGAGAGCTTGTTTCAACAGTGACATCTTTTTGGGAGGATGAAACTAGTACAAAGCTTAAATCCTTATTAAGCACTACAGTTTGTTGGGAAACTGCAGTGTGGTCGGGCTTGGTTAACTTGCTTAACTTATAAACCAAGAAAGTTAGTTAGTTCTCCCATCATGCTCATTTCATATTTGCTTCGTATCAATATGACAAACTTTTTGCATAGTTTCTCATCTGTAGAGCCAAATATAATATCATCTACATAAATTTGAACAAGTATACTAGAGCCATTAACATTTCTATAGAATAAAGTTTTGTTAACAATACCTCTTGTGAAATGATTTTCTAAGAGAAACTTTGACAAAGTGTCATACCAGGCTCTAGGTGCTTGCTTCAGTCCATAAAGTGCTTTCAAAAGATAGTAGACATATTATGGAAAATTGGGATTTTCAAAACCAAGAGGCCTGATATAGACTTCCTCCTCCAAATCTCCATTCAGAAATGCAATTTTAACATCCATTTGATAGACCTTGAAATTGGCATGGGCTATATAGGCTAGAAAGATTCTGATGGCTTCAAGTCTTGCAACAGGAGCAAAAGTCTCATCAAAATCTATTCCTTCTTGTTTACAGTAGCCCTTAGCAACCAATCTAGCTTTGTTCCTGACTATTATGCCATTTTCATCCATCTTGTTTCTGAATACCCACTTGGTGTCAATAGGATTCTTTCCTTTAGGCTTGGGTACCAGCTTCCAAACATTATTCCTTTTAAATTGGTTTAGCTCCTCTTGCATAGCTAAAACCCAATCAGCATCCAACAGAGCTTCTTCTACCTTTTTAGGCTCTTCTTGAGATAGAAAGTTGTTGTATAGACATTCTTCTTGAGTTGATTTCCTTGTTTGCACTCTTGAAAATGCATCACCAATAATTAATTCAAATAGGTGATCTCTAGTCTATTTTCTCTGTTGTGGTAGATTAGCTCTAGATGAAGAAGCCTCATTATTATCTTGATGTGTGACAGAGTATTTATTAGAAGAAACTCTCCCTGAGTTTGTGGATCTTTGACCTGAAGTTAGGGTTCTTTATGATTGTGATCTATATTGATTTTTAACTCATATTGATGGCTCAACGGATGTTGATCTTTGCCTTTCGACGGATGATTCAGACTGTCTTTCAACGGATGATGTACTTGGTCTTTTGACGGATGTTGAATTATGTGCTTCATTCGTTGAAGATTTTTCTGCATTGTCCTTAGATATTGTTTCTTGATCACTTTCATCATCACTATCATCACAAATTATCTCAACATTATCAAATTTGATGCTTTCATGGAAATCTCCATCTTGCAGTCCTTCAATCTTTTCATCATCGAACACAACATGCACAGATTCCATAATAATGTTGGTTATGAGATTGTAGACTCTGTATGCTTTTCCAACTACATATCCAACAAAAATTCCTTCATCTGCTTTTGCATCAAACTTTCCATGCTAATTAGTTTGATTCTTTAAGATATAACATTTACAGCCAAAGACATGAAGAAAGTTAAATGTTGGCTTCCTGTTCTTGAACAATTGGTAGGGTGTCATGTATTTTGCTTGATTAACCAAAGAAATATTCTGAGTGTAGCATGCAGTATTTACAGCTTCTGCCCAAAAATATGTTGGTAACTTTGATTTTTCTAGCATTGTTCTTGCAACTTCAATAAGAGACATGTTCTTCTTTTCCACCACTCCATTTTGTTGTGGGGTTCTTGCTGCTGAAAACTCATGCATGATTCCATTCTCTTCACAAAAGAACCTCATTACAGAATTCTTGAACTCACTTCCATTGTCACTCCTGATTCTTCTAACTTTGAAATTAGGATGATTGTTAACTTGCCTTAAGTAATTGATGATGATTTCACTAGCTTCATCTTTGGATTTTAGAAAATATGTCCAAGAGAATTTTGAGAAATCATCCACAATTACTAGGCAATATCTTTTCTTTGAGATGGACAATACATTGACTGGTCCAAATAAGTTCATGTGTAATAATTGTAAAGGTTCTTCAATTGTTGAGTCAAGCTTTATTCTGAATGATGACTTGATTTGTTTTCCTTTCAGACAGGCATCACACAATCCATCCTTTGAGAATTCCACTTGAGGAATGCCCCTTACCAAATCTTTCCTGACTAGTTCATTGGGACAGCTTCTTGTGCCATAACAAACTTTCATCTTGACTTGCCCTGCTAAAGAGACAAGTGACAGATTCCGCATTTGATGAGTTGAAGTCAGCTAGATACACATTTCCTTTTCTCACTCCAGTGAGAACCACTTTGTTGATTTTCTTGTTGGTCACAACACAGGCTTCAGAATTGAATGTTACTGAGTTGCTCTTGTCACAAAGCTGGCTGATACTTAACAGATTATGCTTGAGTCCATCCACTAGAGCAACTTCCTCAATGATGACATTGTGTTTAGAAATTAAGCCATATCCCACAATATAACCCTTGTTGTCATCTCCAAAAGTGATACTTGGGCCAGCTCTCTCATTGAACTCAGTGAGTGAGGTAGAATCTCCAGTCATGTGCCTTGAGCACCCACTATGCGAATACCAAAGATTCTTTATATTTCCCTACACACAATTAAATAAAATCAAATTGATTTTGGTACCCAAGTTTCATTGGGTCCTATTGTGTTAGCCTTTTTCTTAGGTTTCTTAGGTTTCTTAGGCTTCTTAGGCTTGTCCTCATTTGACTTAGGTATATGAGATTCATCCTTAGTCATTTGAGTAGAACCTTTGAAACCATTCATCATTACAGAATTATCATGCACAGGCTGATTTACTTGGAAGGGCATATTTTGTGCAAACATGTTATTTCAGTAAGGTATGTTAAATGGCAGTTGAGGCATACTAAATGCAGCATGGTAAGGATTTTATGCAAATGGCATATTAGCAAATTGTGCATTTAAATTATGTGCAGGCATAACATTCACAGGTATGGTAGGCATGTTGGGAAAAGAAGGAGGTGCAGATATGGGTGCATGAATAGAAAGTTTGCAATTAACAGACAAATGATTAACACTACCACACTTCACACAGGTTTTTCTAGGAGCATATCTATCAGGTGTGTAGTTGTTATGTTTGTTAATTCCTACTTTCTCGGTTCTATTATTTTTCCTTTTAGATTCTGCTTCAACCTCAATTTTCCCCAATCTGTCATTCAATTGCTTGATTGACAGATGGCCTACATTGATTCTCTTGTCCTTTTTCACTTGACTTGTTTCTCCTGGAGCAAAGTTCTTGAAAACTGATCCATATTTCTCATTTAACTTAGATAGCTGGGATTTTCTAACTGGCTTTCTTTCACTCAACGGATGTGGCTCCTTGTCTTTCGACGGATAATTCTTTTGATCATTCGATGGATAACATTCATCATCCGTCGAATCCACATCCGTTGAAAATCCTTCTTCTAAGTTGGAATTCAGTTTCTCTTTGCTCTTTTTCCAGGCTTCATCACAGAAGGATTCTATACCTTGAACTTTAGTAATTTGAGCATGGATATCTCTAGATGATTTTCATGACTTAATTACGTTCTCGTTCAAGTTGCTTTCTTAAAATCTCCTCTTTCTTTAAGAATTCAGTTAGTTCATTTTTAGCAGTCTTGCACTCTATCTTCAGTTTCTCAAACTCAACAAATGGAGTTTCTAACACATTATTTCTTTCACTTAAAAACAAATTGTTCTTTTTAATTTTAGTGTTTTCTTTAGTGAGAGATTTGAGTGTAACACACAAATGATATAATTCAGTAGACATGTCATTTATAGCATCATTACACTCAGCTTTGGATAAATGTGCTAGATTAGTGGTGATTACCTGATTACTTTAGGAACTAACTTCTGCTTCATCTGATTTGGCCATCAGGGCTAGATTGACATAGCTTGTATCCTCATCTTCATTCAATCTATCAACAGCCCAGTCATTTTCTTGAGTTAGAAATGCCCTTTCCTTTCATTTGAGAAACTCAAGGTACTTCTTTTTGTAGTCCACGGGCTCAAACTTCTTTCTATCAGAATCAGGCTTTCTGTATTCACTAGCAAAATGACCACTCAAGCCACACTTAAAACTTTTAAATTTTGACTTGTCAACCATGTTTCTGTTTGGCTTGGATGCTCCAAAATTCTTCTTGAATTTGAGCTTGACAAACCTTCTGGATAGAAAAGCTAAATGTTCATCTATGCCATCCATATTGTTAGTCCCTAACAATGCAACAAGAATTACAGAAGGGGGGGTTGAATGTAATTCTAGTAAACTGTTTCTTGAACTATAAAATGTTGTAATTCAAACTGTATATTTAAAAGTGTTTTGATTTGCAAGGTGCGGAATTACAAATTAAATAAATCAAAAACATAAAGTAATAAAAACACAAGTTTTTAAACCTTTCTGGTGGATTTGAAAGTATCCACCAGATATATATATATATATATATATATCGATTTAAGAACTCTATGAAGAATAAATTGTCTCACAGCTGCTTTACAAGTGAACAAACAAACTACAGAGAAATTCTTAACAGTTACAGCTTTTTCTATTTCTCTTCTAAAAGTGTTTGCTTAGTTGTTTGTTTTACTAGCTACACTTGGTTTATATATCACCAAGTTTACATGGTAATAAGACAGGATAATAAAACAAAACTATCAAGCCAAACTCCATGCTGCTTCACTACTCTATTCCAGGATCTTTGAAAATCTTCTTAACTTGCATGGAAATGGTAATGCTTCTTTGTTCTTCATTTCCTGTTAAACAGGCTCCCACATTCCTTTTGTAAACACCCAACGCATGTGACTGTCTTGTCACTGTCAACAGATGTTTGAATTGATCATCCGTCGGGTACATGCTTGTCATCCGTCGGGTTACCTTGTTGATCATCCGTCGGGTAGCCTGATCATCCGTCGGGTAGCTTTGTTGATCATCCGTCGGGTAGCTATTTGACACTTGACTTCATTTCACTTATGCAGAATTACAAGACATCTTATATTTACAATTAATCAGCCTATTTTGCATATCTAATAATAGTCAACATGACTCATATGCTACTACAGAATCTATACAAAGTTGTTCACAGAAAAGTGTTACAATACTTATTATTACATAAGCTACTCACTCAATGGATGTCAAATCATCATCCGTCGGGACTATATTGAGTCATCCGTCGGGACTATATCTGATCATTCGTCGAGTGCTACATTTTTCACTAAATTAAATCTATTAAGGTGTTTTGTTAATGTAATCATCAAGTTCACAACATATTCCCAACAATCTCCCCCAATTTATGCCTACTAGAATTGTAGCCATAAATTAAGAGAAACTTGATGATAACAAAACACCCTAAAAGTACAGATTTAAAAGGTAGTAGATAAAACTAAAAAGTGATGCATTATTTACTGAAAAATTTACAAGACAAAGTGTTCAAAGATTTGCTCACAATCATTTTCAAGGTGCTCCTCTAGTCTGAGCAAATTGATCTATTTCCTTGATTGTCTGGATTTCTTCCCAAGCCTCCTGTTATTTTCTTCTATTTGATTTTGGAGCTATCTGTGGAATTCAAGTTCATCAGATTCTGAGAGATCTAGCATTCCTTGTATTTTTAGAAGAGTCTCATTGCTAGAGATGCTCAACTGGTCTTCTAATCAGAAGAATCTTCTAACTCCCTTATCATCCATGAATTTCATCAGCCAGTAGGGCCTTAGATGCACTCTACTCCCTATGTAAGGAATAGTTAAAGTCTTTGGAAGTGCATCTTTGGCTCTAATACTCCTCAGTTCTTCAATCTTTTTTAGAACTAATCTTCTAGCTGTCACATTGAATCCAAAGTTCTTTTTGAAGGATGAATAAACTTTTATCAGTACCGATTGGCTCTCTTGAAGAATCCTATGAAGTGGCCATGGTATCTCTTTTCCTCCCTTGTACTTGAATACTAACCTTTCAGGTAGATTTTTGTAAGCATCAATCCCTCTAACTTCTTCCAGTTCATCTAGATAGAGGTTTAGATCAGAGAATTCCTTGATTTCACAGATGTACATAATATCTCCCTTGTTGATCTTGGTTTGAGCTTTGGTTAGGGACTTGGATCTAAGAGTTGAGGGCTTCACTTTCTTGACTGCTCTGGTCTTTGTCTTCTTTGGCTTCATAAAATGAGGTAGATTGAGTTCAGAAATTGGTAGACTATCCCAGTCTATTGGCTCATCCTTTGGAATGATAGGTTCACCATGGAAATTCTTGGATGGATCTATCTTGAATTCTTCATGTGCCACATAGGGCATGGATGTTTGAGTTGTTGTAGAAGTAGACTCTTTGAGAAAGTATTCTTCCATCTCCTCATCACTGAAATCCAATTTTCTCTTGATTCTTTTCTTGTAACTTGGTTTCTTTGTCTGTGGAGGTTCATCTTGCACTACTTGATCTTGAGATTCAGCAATTATAGATGGTTGTGCAGAAATTTGTTGTGTGGGTTTCACAGCTTGCAACTTGGCCAAGATAGCAGCTTGCTCCTTCTTTTGTTTGAGCTTTTTAGTATCTAGAGCAGCTTGCTTCTTTTCTTGCTTCAATCTTGCCTTTTCTTCCCTTTTTGCTTCAATAAATTGAGGGTATCCAGCCACCACACAAATTTCCTTACCATTTCTGAAAATCTTTGCAATTCTCCTTTTTAAAATTGAATCTGCAGGATCTTTGTAGAATACTATAGACCTGGCCAACAGCTTCTTCTCATCAGGCTTTTGTATCTCATACACTGTGTCCAAAGGGTTCTTTAGTGAAGATTTTGGGTAGTTCATATTTGGCTTCATGATTAGATCTGCCTTTGGGGATTTGATGCAGGATGGCTGGCCTTTCTCTAGATAGTTCATGCTCATATCATTCACAGAAATTTGCCTGACTTGAGAGTGATGAATGACTGATTTTTCTGGCTTCTTTGCTAGACCAAATTTCTTTTGAATATCATCATCAATTTTCTCCCAGTTTATTGGACTAAACTGCTTCTTCTCGGCTGCTCTCAAAGTGGCTGCTGCTTCATTTATTAGATCAATGATATCTTTAGCTGGTGGCTTTGTAAAAGCAATTGTTGGCATAATTGCTTTACTCACTTGAATGTTAAGCACTTTTTGCTCCCCCTCACTCCTAGAACTCTCTTTCTCCCCCTTTTTGTTATCATCAAGCTGAGTAGAGGAAGAGGTCTGTGTAGCCACCAGTTCCTGAAGCAAGTCTATTTGTTGTGCTTGGTGGAGATGAATTGTTGTGAGAGAGGCTTCCATTGCCGTCATTCTTGTATCCAAGGCATCTATCTTTGTGGTAAGATCAGAATTCTTCCTGAGTTGTCTTTTAATGTCAAGCATTGTAGCTTCTGGAAATTTAGAGTCCAACCTTTCAGAAATGTCCCTTTTCATTTGATCAATATCACCTTTGATAGTGTTGACATCTTGAATATGTTGAAGGCCTTGGATTTGTTGTAGTTGCAGAGAAGCAAGGTGTGCTTGAAGGAGCTTCTTGGTGCTGGCATTTGTTGTGGTTTGAAGAGAAAAATGTGTCTGATTTATAAGTTAAATCAGGGTTTTCTTGAAATAATGTTCATCACACTGCTTTGAAAATGCCCAAGATGGCATACCTGGTCTGGAACTAGGGCCTACTTCTCCCCCTATGTCCAATGGCTCTTCTTCACTATCTCCACCCTCACCTCCAAAGATTCTTCTGAGCCACCAGTCTCATAATCAACCTCACCAGCTGTTGAGGGCAAAGTTGTAATGGCATCCTTAGCTCTTTGCATGGACTGTGTGGTGTGCACCAAATTGAGCATTCTTTCTGCATTGTCATTGCCCTGTCCAGCTAGAAGTTGATAGGCTGGAACAGGATGAGTAAATGTCTCAGCATCTAAGGAGGTGGAATCTATAACAGCTTGAGTTTGCTGAGATAGTCCCTCCATGTCTACATCCTGGACATTCATTAACTCACTTACAATGACATCCACCCTTATATCTCCAGTACCTCCATTCTTTCATTATCTCTTTTTTCTTGTATCAAGGTCTCACCTTGGCTCCCCACCCTCACACCCTCACCTTCACCATCTAAGGTGGGACTCCTCACACTCACTTTTTCCAGTCCTGAAGAAATGGACTGCATTGGATCACTCTTTTTCTCTCCTTTTTCCTGGGAGCAACCCAGACTCTCACTCAAGTCACTACCTTCCCTCAATCCTAATAGTGATTGCACAATTACTAAGTCATCTGCACTTGTAACTATTGTTGAACTTTGGAGTTGTGCAGAGACACCCAACGGATGAGAAATATCCATCGGGTTAGTAATTTGACTATCCGACGGATGACTGCTGTTAGGCATATCCGTCGGGATACAATCACTACTCGACGGATGAACAATATCCATCGAGTGAGTAGAAATGAATGAGTTTGGAGTGGAGACTATTGTGGACTCTGTACAGATTGATGAAAATTTTGGCACAGATGTCTCAACAGTCTTAGAAAGAAATGGAAAGTGAGCCAACAAATCATCTAGAAGATGATGCGCACTTACATGGATTTTTGGCTTCTCCAACAGAGTTAAAGATGGAGAATATGGTTGTGATGTTTGAATCATGTCAACATCCAAAGAGTGTGTGGGAGAATTTGGTGTTTGAGGTGTTTCAATTTATACAGATTTTGGCCGTGACTCCACATTTGTTGGAGCCATATCAATTTGACTTAGAGATGGTGTAGTGACTGGGTCTTTAGCTCCAGTTTACACTGTGTGTACCCTGTGCATCCCCAAGGGATTTAGTTTTCTTCTTTCTTGTGTAGGTTTATGGTGAACTTGTGTCCCTACCCCTTTTGTTCTGTGCTCCTGGTTGAGGGCTTGTTTCAATAGTTACATCCTTTTGGGAGGATGAAACTAGAATTGAGCTTTTATCCTTATTAACGACCACAGTTTGTTGGGAAACTGTGGTGTAGCTTGGTTTGGATACACTATGCTCACCATCCTTATCCTTAGGGCTTCTTTGATTTTTACCCTGTCCCTCACCTGTCTTTCCCACCTTCACACTCCCCTCTTTGTGTTTAGTGGATTTTACAACAGGCATCTTTTGAGAGACACCAGAGGGGGCTTTCTTTGTCTTTTGTTTTGAAAATTTGGTTTTGGTAGCTTGGGTAGGCATCTGTCTGGTCATTGACACAGATGCCACTGCTACACTATAAGGCAAAGAAGTGTTTGAGGTTGGAAAAGTAGGGACAGTTGAAAATACCTCACTTACCTGAGGTGCCTCCATTACTGGAAAGTAGAAGAGTGGCACCTCTTTGTGGTGATCTTCTCTATTGAGATCTGCAATAATTCTTCTCTCTTCAACCCAACAGTTTGACTTGTTGGTTGGGTTCTCAAGCATAATGTCCTCAGAGAGGTGGTTAGCAAGCATCATGAAAAATCTAACATAATAAACACTCTTACCCCTCTTATTAAGCTCTCCTAACTTAAACCCCAACTCAAACAAGACTAGATCACTAAAATTGAAGTGTTTATTAGTTACTAGCATATAAAGCATGTTGAGCATGGAGATATTAACTGAATCAAAATTATTAATTTTTTCAAAAAAATACTTTAGTAACTACATCACACATGAAACTCCATTCTTTCCTAAGACCCAATCTCCTAATTTCACTTAATTTAGAGATGGTGAGTGCATAACCCATGGAGTTTAACATGTTAACAATATCAGTGTCTGTGTGTGGAGTAGAGACAGTATTATCAGGAATCATAAAGCATGCTTTAACAATGTCATTATTAACACAGAATTCCTTACCTTTAATAGTGAAAGTGATGGTCTTGTCAGTTGAGTTGTACACTGCAATCGTCCATATTTCCTCCACAACCTCACAGTAGATAGTGGGAAACTCTAGCATGGCATATTTGAGCTTACAACCTTGCACAAAATCCATCATTTTGTGGTAGTCGCCAGACTGTTGAATCCCCTTGTTCACTAGAGCCGTGAAATTGTTCTTCTCATAGATAAAGCCAGTTTGAGACATGATTTTGACGACTGGTGCCATTGTTAGAGAGTAAAAATTATAGAAAGAGAGAGAGGGTAATTGCTTTTGAGAAAGAAAGAAGTTAGAGCAGATGAATTGAGAATGATAAAAGAAAAGAAATTAAAAAGAATTCTGCTTTTATACCCCAAAAAATATAACTATCAAAAATAATAAAGTAAAATAAAGTGACAATAAAAATTGCCCAAAATAGCCGTTTAAAAAGATAAACTATAAAAATTCCATCAATTATCCGTCGTGTTATGCTTACAAACTGTAAGTATACTCGATAGATAATGTTCAGAAAATTAACGGCTAGGATTTAGACAATTCGACGGATGAGGATAAGCAGTTATCCGTCGAGTTATAAAAATTCCAGAAAAATAATTGATTTTATTAACAAATTGTATTTCGACGGATGATCGAACTCGATGAATAATGATCATCCGTTGGGATGTAATTTTGACTTAGCCAAAACTTCATCCAGTACTGAAAAATCAATTAAATTTCTAGCTGCTTTACAACTTGCAAAATATCTGAAAAGATTCAAGAGTAATTTAGCATACCTAACTTACTTACCAACCTTGAAAAGGTGGATTCATCCAGTGGCTTGGTAAATATATCTGCAAGTTGTTCTTTACTTGGAACAAAATATAATTCCACGGTACCATTCATTACATATTCCCTTATGAAGTGGTACTTGATGTCTATGTGCTTTGTTCTTGAATGTTGTACTGGATTCTTAGTGATGGTAATTGCACTTGTGTTATCACAGAAAATATGAATTCTTTCCACTTGCAGACCATAGTCTAGCAATTGGTTTTTCATCCACAAAATATGTGCACAGCAACTGCTAGCAGCAATATATTCAGCTTCTGCTGTAGAAGTAGAAACTGAATTTTGCTATTTACTGAACCAGGACACAAGCTTGTTTCCTAGAAATTGATAGGTTCCTGTTGTACTTTTTATATCAATTCTACAACCTGCATAATCTGCATCTGAATAACCAGTTAGATCAAAACCAGAATCTCTAGGGTACCAAATGCCAAGTTTTGGTGTACCTTTGAGATATCTGAAAATTCTCTTAATAGAAATTAAATGAGATTCTCTAGGATCAGCCTGAAATCTAGCACAAAGACAAGTAGCAAACATTATATATGGCCTACTAGCTGTTAAGTATAGAAGTGAGCCAACCATGCCTCTATAACTTGAAATATCCACAGACTTTTCAGTAGTGTTTAATTCAAGTTTAGTTGCAGTGGCCATGGGAGTTTTTGCAGATGTGCAATCCATTAGTTCAAACTTCTTTAAAAGATCATAAATGTCTTTAGTTTGACTACTGAATATTCCATCACTAACTTGCTTAACTTGCAAACTAAGAAAGTAAGTTAGTTCTCCCATCATGCTCATTTCATACTTACTTTGCATCAATTTGGCAAACTTTTTGCAAAGTTTTTCATCTGTAGAGCCAAAAATAATGTCATCTAAATAAATTTGAACAAGTATGCTAGAGCCATTAACATTTCTAAAGAATAAAGTTTTGTCTACAACACCTCTAGTGAAGTGATTCTCTAAAAGAAACTTTGACAAAGTGTCATACCAGGCTTTAGGTGCTTGCTTCAATCCATAGAGTGCTTTCAAAAGATAGTATACAAGATCAGGTGGATTTGGATCTTCAAAACCAGGAGGTTGACTGACATAGACTTCCTCCTCCAAATCTCTATTTAGATAGCATTCTTGACATACATTTGATAGACCTTGAAGTTGGCATGGGCTGCATAGGCTAAGAAGATTCTGATGGCTTCAAGTTTTGCAATAGGAGCAAAGGTTTCATCAAAATCTATACCTTTTTGTTGACAGTAGCCCTTAGCAACCAATCTAGCTTTGTTCCTGACTACTATGCCATTTTCATCCATCTTGTTTCTGAATACCCATTTGGTGTCTATTGGATTCTTTCCTTTAGGCTTGGGTACCAGCTTCCAAACATTGTTCCTTTCAAATTGGTTTAGCTCCTCCTGCATAGCTAAAATCCAATCAGGATCCAACAAAGTTCCTTTAGGCTTGGGTACCAGCTTCCAAACATTGTTCCTTTCAAATTGGTTTAGCTCCTCCTGCATAGCTAAAATCCAATCAGGATCCAACAAAGCTTCTTCTACCTTCTTTGGTTCTTCCTTAGATAGAAAACTGCTATATAGACATTCTTCTTGAGTTGCTCTCCTTATTTGAACTCTAGAAGATACATCACCAATGATGAGCTCAAAGGGGTGATTCTTTGTCCATTTTCTTTGTTGAGATAAATTAACTCTAGATGAAGAGGCCTCATTGTTGTCTTGATGTGCGATTGAGTTTTGATTATTAGAAACTCCCCCTGAGTTTGTAAATCTATGATTTGAGAAAGAGGAACTTTCTGTAAGTGATCTATTTTCACTTTCGGCTTCTTTTGATGACCCGACGGATGGTGTATTTTGAGTTCCGACGGATGAAGCTGATTGTCTCTCGATGGATGATGCAGATTGTCTGTCAACTGATGAAGCATTTTGTAACTCAATGGATGTTGAGTTATTAGCTTCATTGGTTGTAGATTTTTCTGCACTATCCTTATTTGTAGTTACTTAATCACTTTCATCATCACTGTCATCACTAACCATCTCCATATTGTCAAATTTGAGACTCGCGTGGTAATCTCCATCCTGTAGTCCTTCAATCTTTTTATCATCAAACACAACATGTATTGATTCCATAACAATGTTGGTTCTCAGATTGTAGACCCTGTATGCTTTACCAACAGCATATCCAACAAAAATTCCTTCATCTGCTTTAGCATCAAACTTCCCATTTTGATCAGTTTGATTTCTCAAGATATAACATTTGCAGCCAAAGACATGAAGAAAATTTAGAGTTGGCTTCTAGTTCTTGAACAATTGGTAGGGAGTCATGCATTTTGCTTGATTGACCAAAGAAATATTCTGAGTGTAGCATGCAGTATTTCCGGCTTTAGCCCAGAAGTATGTTGGTAACTTTGATTCTTCAAGCATTGTCCTTGCAGCTTCAATAAGTGATCTGTTCTTTCTTTCTACTACTCCATTTTGTTGTGGAGTCCTTGCTGCTGAAAATTCATGCATAATCCCATTTTCTTCATAAAATGCTCTCATGACAGAATTCTTGAACTCAGTTCCATTGTCACTCTTGATTCTTCTAACTTAGAAATCAGGATGATTGTTGACTTGCCTTATGTAATTGATGATGATTTCACTAGCCTCATCTTTAGACTTTAGGAAATATGTCCAAGTGAACTTTGAGAAATCATCTACAATTACTAGGCAAAATCTTTTCCTTGAGATGGAAAACACATTGAACGGTCCAAACAAATCCATGTGTAGCAGTTGCAAAGGTTCTTCAATTGTTGAATCAAGCTTCTTTCTGAATGATGCTTTGATTTGCTTTCCCTTTTGGCAAGCATCACACAGTCCATCCTTAGAAAACTCCACTTGAGGAATACCTCTAACCAGTTCTTTCTTTACAAGCTCATTCATGGTCTTGAAGTTCAGATGGGATAGCTTCTTGTGCCATAGCCAACTTTCATCTTGACTTGCTTTACTGAGAAGACAAGTAACAGATTATGCATTTGATGAGTTGAAGTCAGCTAGGTACACATTTCCTTTTCTCACTCCAGTGAGAACCACTTTGTTGCTCCTCTTGTTTGTCACAACACAGGCTTCTGTATTAAAGGTTACTGAATTGCCTTTATCACAAAGCTGGCTGATACTCAACAAATTGTGCTTGAGACCATCCACTAAGGCAACCTCCTCAATGATGACATTGTCTTTTGAAATCAAGCCATATCCCACAGTATAACCCTTGTTGTCATCTCCAAAAGTAATACTTGGGCCAGCTCTTTCCTTGAACTCTGTGAACAGGGTAGAATCTCCAGTCATGTGTCTTGAACAACCACTATCCAAGTACCACATATTCTTTCTGTTTCCCTGCACACATTAAAATCAAATCAAGTTGATTTTGGTACCCAAGTTTCCTTGGGTCCAGCCTTGTTAGCTTTTTTCTTTTGTTTCTTAGGTTTGATCTCATTTGACTTGGGGATATCAGATTCAGATTCATCCTTAGTCGTCTGAGTTGGACCTTTGAAACCATTCATTAAAACAGAATTTTCATGCATATTTTGATTAGCAGGAAATGGCATGCTATTTGCAAACATGTTATTCCAGTAGGGCATGCTAAGTGGCATTTGAGGCATACTAAATGCAACATAATAAGGATTAGATGCAAATGGCATATTAGCAAATTGTGCATTCATATTCTGTGCAGACATAACATTCATAGGCATAGAAGGCATAGTACTCATGTCGGGAAAAGAAGGTGGTACAGTTATGGAAGTAGGCATGGCAATTTTGCAATTAACATGCAGATGATTAACACTTCCATACTTAACACATATTTTTCTTGGTGCATACTTATCAAGTATGTAGTTGTTATGTTTGTTAATCCCTACTTTCCCATTTCTATTATTTTTCTTTTTAGCCTCTGTTTCAACCTCAATCTTTTCCAGTCCGACATTCAATTGCTTGATGGACAGATGACCAACATTCACTTTTTTCTCCTTCTTCACTTGACTAGATTCTCCTGAAATAAAGTTTTTGGAAACTGATCCATATTTTTCATTTAACTTTGGCAAGTTTGGCTTTACTCACGGGTTTGCTCACAGCCGACGGATGAGGATTTATGTCACTCGACGGATAACCTTTTTGATTATCCGGCGGATGACTCTCATCATCCGTCGAGTCTACATCTGTTAGCAATCCTTCAACCAAATTGGATTCCAGCTTCTCTTTACTCTTTTTCCAGGCTGCATCACAGAAGGACTCAATACCTTGAACTTTGGTGATTTGAGCATGGACATCTCTAGATGATTTCCATGCGTTAATCACCTTTTGTTCACGATCAAGATGTTTCTTCAAAATTTCTTCTTTCTTCAAGGACTCGGTTAATTCCTCCTTAGCAATCTTACATTCTATTCTCAATTTTTTAAATTCAATAAACTGAGACTCTAACACATTATTCCTCTCACTTAAAAACATATATTTTTTTCTTTGATTTTAGCATTTTCCTTAGTGAGGGACTTAAGTGTAACACGCAAATGATATAATTCTGTAGACATATCATTTATTGCATCATTACACTGAGCTTTAGATAAATGTGCAAGGTTAGTGGTGATTACTTGATTACTTGAAGAACTTATCTCTGTTTCATCAGACTTGGCCATTAGGGCTAGATTGACATAGCTGACATCTTCATCTTCATCCAAACCATCTGCTGCCCAGTCACTTTCTTGTGTAATAAAAGCTCTTTCCTTTTGTTAGAGCAACTCAAAATACTTCTGTTTATAATCCACAGGCTCAAATTTCTTCTTGCTGGAATCTGACTTTCTACACTCACTGGCAAAGTGCCCTGCCAAGCCACATTTGAAACACTTGAATTTTGATTTATCCACCATGTTTCTATTTGGCTTAGCTGCTCCAAAGTTCTTCTTGAACTTGAGCTTGTCAAATCTTCTAGAAAGAAATTCAAGATGTTCATCAATATCATCCATATCATCTTGGCTCAAAGAATCTTAATTTTCTGCTACTAGCCCCTTGCCCTTGTTTTCACAGACCTTTGAAGTGGACTCAACAGCTTCTATCTTCATCTCCTTCTCTTTTTCTAACTCAGCAACCAGTGCAATGGACCCTCCTTTCTTTCTCCCTTTCTCCATTCTTTCATCTTGCTATATTTCAAGCTCATAAGTCTTTAGAATGCCATACAGTCTCTCTAGTGTAAACTCCTTGTATTCTTGTGAATCTCTCAAGGAGACTGTCATTGGTTTCCATTCTTTTGGAAGGGATCTCAGGGAATTTGAGGTTAAAATCTTTGATTTGGTAGACTTTTCCATGCAACTTAGGAGCATTTAGTAGCGTTTGAAATCTACTAAAGATATCAGTGAGAGTCTCACCTTCTTCATAGTGGAAATGCTCATATTGCTGAATCAGTAACTGCATCTTGTTTTCTCTAACTTGTTCAGTGCCATCAGAAATTATTTGAATGGTGTCCCAAACCTCCTTGGTTGTATTGCAATTGATGAAACATATCACCATCAACTCCATTGAATAAGATATTCATGGCCTTCTTGTCTTTCCTGACTTGTTTAATATCAGGATCTGACCATTCATGCCTTGGCTTGGGAACTGATGGCTCATTTCCAGTTGCAACTCTCATTGGTACATGAGGACCTCTCTCTATGCAATCCACATAGGCCTCATCTTGAGAAAGTAAATGAAGATGCATCTTTACCTTCCAGTGATGGTAATTATCTTTGTCCAGAAAAGGAATCTTGACTCCAACATCCTTCTTGTTCATCTTGCTATTTGTTGTGATGTTTAAACTCTTTGTACTTCAAAAGCTTGCTCTGATACCAATTGTTAGTCCCTAACAATGCAGCAAGAATTACAGAAGGGAGGGGTTGAATGTAATTCTCGTAAACGTTTTCTTGAACTATAAAATGTTCTAATTCAAACTATATATTTAAAAGTGTTTTGATTTGCAAGGTGCGGAATTACAAATTAAATAAACCAAAAACACAAAATAATAAAAACACAAGTTTTTAAAACTTTCTGGTGGATTTGAAAGTATCCACCAGATATATATATATATATATATATATATGTATATCGATTTAAGAACTCTATAAAGAACAAATTATCTCACAGCTGCTTTACAAGTGAACAAACAAACTACAGAGAAATTCTTAACAGTTACAGCCTTTCTATTTCTCTTCTAAAAGTGTTTGCTTAGTTGTTTGTTTCACTAGCTACACTTGGTTTATATAACACCAAGGTTACATGGTAATAAGACAGGATAATAAAACAAAACTATCAAGTCAAACTCCATGCTGCTTCACTACTCTATTCCAGCATCTTTGAAAATCTTCTTAACTTGCATGGAAATGGTAATGCTTCTTTGTTCTTCATTTCCTGTTAAACAGGCTCCAACATTCCTTTTGTAAACACCCAACGCATGTGACTGTCTTGTCACTGTCAACATATGTTTGAATTGATCATCCGTCAGGTACATGCTTGTCATCCGTCAGGTTGCCTTGTTGATCACCCTTCGGGTAGCCTTGTTGATCATCCGTCGGGTAGCTTTGTTGATCATCCGTCGAGTACCTATTTGACACTTGACTTCATTTCACTTATGCAGAATTACAAGACATCTTATATTTACAAATAATCAGCTTATTCTGCATATCTAATAATAGTCAACATGACTCATATGCTACTACAGGATCTATACAAAGTTGTTCACAGAAAAGTGTTACAATACTTATTGTTACATAAGCTACTCACTCGATGGACGTCAAATAATCATCCGTCGGGACTATATTGAGTCATCCGTCGGGACTATATCTGATCATCCGTCGAGTGCTACATTTTTCACTAAGTTCAATCTACTAAGGTGTTTTGTTAATGTAATCATCAAGTTCACAACATATTCTCAACACATATCATCTTGACTAAGATGGTCTTCATGTTCAGCTACTAGCCCTTTTCCTTTGCCTTCACAAACTCTAGGGTTTGGTTTAGATTCCACAGCTTCAATCTTTATCTCTTTCTCTCTCTCTTGCTCAGCCACGAATGCAATGGATCCTCCCTTCTTCCTTCCTTTCTCCAGCTTCTCATTTTGCTCTATTTCAAGCTCTTGGGTTTTTAGAATCCCATACAGTCTGTCCAAGGTAAATTCCTTATAGTCTTGAGAATTTCTCAATGAGACTGTCATATGCTTCCATTCCTTTGGCAGAGAGTCTTTTGTCTGGTAGACTCTTCCATGCAACTTTAGAGCATTTAATAATTTTTGAAATCTACTAAATATGTCAGTGAGAGACTCAATTTCTTCACTATAAAAATGCTCATATTGCTGAATCAAGAGTTGTATTTTATTTTCCCTTACCTGCTCAGTTCCATCACATATAACTTGAATTGTATCCCAAACATCCTTAGCAGTTTTGCAGTTTATGATGTTGTCAAACATGTCACCATCAACACCATTAAACAAAATATTCATGGCCTTCTTATCCTTATGAACTTTCTCAATATCTGGATCAGACCATTCTACTCTAGGCTTTGGGATTGATGGCTCATTTCCTGTAGCAGCTCTCATAGGAACATGTGGACCTTTCTCAATGCAGTCCACATATCCTTCATCTTGAGAAAGAAGATGCGGGTGTATTTTCACCTTCCAGTGGTGATAATTGTCTTTGTCCAGAAATAGAATCTTTACTCCCACATCTTTTATGTTTATCTTGTTAGTTGTTGTGATCTTTAAACTCTTTGTACTTCAAGAGCTTCCTCTGATACCAATTTTTATTCCCAAAAAATCTAACAAAGAATTACAGAAGGGGGGTTGAATGTAATTCTGGCTACTTTTTCAATTTTAAGAATTGTTCTACTTTAAATATATAACTGTGTTTAATTTAGCTAAAGTGCGGAATGAAAGTATTGAAGAAATCAAACACAAAGTAATCAAATACAAGTATTTAAAAACTTTCTGGTGGATTGAACTTTTTCACCAGAGATATATATTAATATGAGAACTCTGTGATGCAAGATTTGCACACAGCTGCTTACAAATTGAACTTACAAGAACAGAGAAATTCTTTTATAAATATGGCTTTATCTATTTCTCTGGTAATTGCTTACTAACTTCGATAATGTTCTACTTGTTACCCTTGGTTTATATATAACCAAGTTACATGATAAAAAGACAAACAAATAAGACAAAATATTTCTAATCTAATTTCATGTTGCTTCATTTCTCTATTCAGCATCTTTGAATATCTTCAGTTTAGCATGAAAATGAAAATGCTTCTTTGTTCTCTAAAATCTGTAAATAGGCTGCCACATTCCATTTGCATACAATCAATGCATGTGACTGTCAAGTCACTATTTACTGCTTTTGAATTTGATCACTCGTTTAAACTCTGTGGGATCATCCGTTGAGACTTTGTTGGATCATCTGTTGGGAGTCTGGTTGATCATCCGTTGAAGCTTTAGTTGATCATTTGCTGAAACCTTGTGGAACACCCCTTGAGAGTATCTTCAAAGCAGTTAACTCCATTTCACTTATACAAGATTACAAGGCATCTAAAATTTACAATTAGACAACCTATCTTGCATATCAATCTAGTAGTCAACATGACTTAAAACATTCTTCAACATCTAGTTCTCTAAGGCATTATAATGCAGAAATGTGTTACTAAACTTATTATTACATAAGCTACCCTTTCAATGGATGTTAAAGTGATTATCCATTGAAAGCTACAAAATCACTAAGTTAAATCTACTAAGTTGTTTTGTTTAACTTATCACTAATTACACAACATATTCCTAACAACATCTTTTAGTACGTTCAACAACTCTTCTTTATTTTCAAATACCATTCCATTTTCAAGTGCCATAGGATTAAGAATGTTTTTAACTTTTTGCATAACCAACTTATCAAATTAAGCAAACATGGATGATCCATCTAACGATCTATAAAGCAGAATATCTTCAACTTGATATTCACTACTTCCTTTTGAGTTTTCATCACTATCTACACGAGTCATGCATAGCGGTCTACTTAAACTTGCACTTAAAAAATCTCCACTTCCACTAATTTTCAACCTTTTTGAACTTTGGGAGCTTGTACTTTTATAGTGACTCGTCGAAATCTGAACTACTTCATTCAAACTTTATCCCAAACTAATTGTTACATTTTCAACATAAACTTTAATAAAAAAATTTGACTTTCACTATCTAATACTACTTCAAACATAAATTCAACATCATCATCATACATTGGTACAAGTTCAAACTGGTTTGTTGTAGGTTTCAAAAATCTTCGATATATATTCAGCTTATGCACAACAGAATCTATATATCCATAACTTTGCATATAACAAATTGAACAGGTTTTGATATTTTAAACTAACATCTAATTTCACTAATCTTGTCATTTTTTATCATATTTAACACCTTCCACAACATCATTTTCAATATTACCATTATAATATATCCAGACATAGATAGAGTTTGATTGTGTAGCCATTTGAAGTAATTAAGTTGCAGTGTGTACCTTGTATGAGAGAAATAATATCAGAGTCCCCTTAGTAGCGCTAAAAAGTCCCCAGAGCAATTTCATAGAGTGCATAAGAAGTGAAAAATTAGGGTTGCGGTTCGTTTGAGATTTTTTTTGTTTGTAGTGTATATGTTGTAGATACACTCAGAAAGATACTCCAACCCCAGTTGCGTAATCATCAGCAATACCTGACCGCCATATGCGTATCAACGCAGAATCCAGACTTGCGTATCAACAATCTCCCATTTTCACGTGCGTATTACTCTTTATTTAATATAAAATGATCAGTAAAATAATACATGAGGCCCATGTGCGCTTGCGTATCAAAAATTCCTCATTCTCACTTACGTATTAGTTTTTTTTTCATAAAATAATCATTAAAATAATACCTTAGATTGCTCCGTTTACGCTTGCGTATCATCTCATACTATCCCATCCTGACTTGCATATCAACAATGCCCCATTATCACTTGCGTATAAGTCTTTTTTTTTTCAAATTTATCATAAAAATAATATCTCAGAATTCCCCATTTTTTAAAAAAAAATACTACCTCCGTCCCGCTGGATTGTTTACGTACACTGTTTGCACGTATTTCGAGGCTTCAATAAAGTATAGTTTTATAATATTTTTTTAAAAAAAATAATTTTGAATAAAAGTTTAAACATGAAACTTTTTTTTAAAAAATAAAATATTATGAAAGTATACTTTAAACGAGCATTGAAAAGCGTGTCAAAAAGTAAGGTAAACAATCCAGTGGGACGGAGGGAGTATACCCTTTATTTCATTGCCCATACCCAGGTCGCACAATACTTGGACCTGGTTTACGTATCCAGGAATACCCATTGCCAAATTCATAATTTTTTTAAAAAAAGAAATAAATTAAACAAGTTACATTACCACGAAATGCGTATCATAAATTACTCCAGCGCAAAATGGGTAACCCATCAGCTAAAAATGGCCAGAAAATCAAGAACAACTATTTTCGTTAATGTTCAACGCAAAACAGGTTATTTTCGTCTTTCGAACTACACCTTACACCCATACCTAATAAACATACACAAATTACAATAAATATCAACATATATTTAACTCAAATATCACGTACTACAATAATATTTGACATCATCATGATCATCGAAGTCTCGAAAATAACAAACTGCAAAACATGACACGATATATCATCATATGCTCTCAATAACTTTTTTTTTCGTATACTTTAATTAAAGGGTTAATTATCAAGTAGGTCACTTGCTCCGTCCAAATGTAACAAGTGAGTTACTGATTACAAAACTGACTCAAATGAGTCACTTATTTAAAAATTTGTATAAAAAATATCACCATATCGTTAGTCGAAATATACAAAAGTATTATATATTGAGTTTTGCACATTTTTTATGAATGATATTACATTTAAATGAAAGATTCTGAGTTCTAGTATTTTAGATAATATTTTTAGATTTTTAAAAAAATTATCTACTATTTATTTTTATTTAAATCAAATAAAACAAACAAAAAATAAAAAAATAAATAGTTGATAAAATTTTAAAAATATCAAAAGTAGTAGAACTCGGAACCTTTCATTTGGATGTAATATCATTCATATAAAATGTTATATGCGTGAAACTCAATATTTAATACTTTTAAGAATTCCGTCTAAAGATATAGTGATATTTTTGATATAAAATTTTAAATGAATGACTCATTTGAGACAATTTTGTAATTAATGACTCACTTAATATATTTGGATATACTAAGTAACCTATTTGATAACTAACCATTTAATTAAATTATTGGAAAATATACACTTTATTTCCTAACAAAATCCTCGCAAAATTTATACATTATGTATTCCCAAACATTACTATTATACTAGTTTATTTTAATTTGTTAATGATAAAATCTTGGAAAATACTAGATATTTCAATTTTTTTCCCCAAATCTAATATCTCATATAAATAGTTGACAATATTTCTAATAATAATATGGGACACTACGTACATTTATATGTGTGCACGAAACAAAATCATTCACATGTCAACAACGTCATTTGGTAAATATTTTGGGAAAATATCGTCATTTGTTAACAAATATTTTGGAAAAATATTTGGGTAGTAATCCTCTGAAATCTTACTCTTAAGCTTAACGACTCTACCACCATCATCATTCATCATTACAACTAGGCACCAACGTTTTAATTATACACACACCCATAGCACCATCACCAGCTCCACCACTCTCCTACTCCCTCTTCTATACACACACACACAATACATACGCATATTAACCCCTGAAGTCAGATCTGGAGTCCCAAGCTTTAATTTCATCTTATTTCCACCTACACTACCATTTTCAACTTCTCTTCTAAACCCTCTCCAGTAATCTCTCTCTCTATCTCTCTCTCCCTCCCTCTCTCTGTAAACTTCTACTCTGGTGTATGCATTTGTATTTGTGTAATTATGGTCACATTTATCAACTAATCTGAATTATACAAAATTAATGCTCTACTATAATTTAGTACAATGCAAAGTTCTTTTACTGTTTTAGGCAAATTTTTATGTTTCATTTATGATTAGGTTAACTTAATTTAGAACTAGAATATTTGTAAATTTTATACTAATAGCTACAAATTTTGTGAATATGGGAATTTCGAGCGGCTATATAGACATTTATGGGGTTTTAAACTGTTTATCGTGTTTTAATAAATTATTAATCAAAAGAGGATTTTATGAAGTTTAAATGTCTGTATTAATTGGTTTTATTACGAAGATATGCATGATACACATAATTGGGAAGCTTGGTTGGACATTAAATTATATAAAGTGGTACTTACTAACCAATTACAGAATTCTGACCGACAAAACAAATAATGTGGTTGCTTCTTTACCTTTAGATTTGAGGAAATGTTTAATTTGCGTAAGTTTTAGTGTTTTAGGCAATTGTTTGTTTACAGAGATATTGTATGTTGTTTGATATTTGAAGAGCGATGGCTAGACAACATTTTCCAGCACAAGATGTGTCACCGAGATCAAGAGAATATGAAGGTCCTTCGAGGTGGAATGAGTATTTAAGTCAAGATGTCATGTTTCAAGTTGAACCGAGGACTTTTAGGAATGTTCGCTCTGAAGGACCGGCACAGAGTTCTGTTGGATCTCATAAGGGGTTAAATATGCAGTGGGTGTATCAACTTACACAAGTTGCCGAAGGGTTGATGGCCAAAATATATAGATTAAATCAAATTTTGGACTACCCAGATTCAGCGGGTCACAATTTCTCAGAAGCATTTTGGAAATCCGGGGTCTTCCCAAATCTTCCTAAAATTTGTACCCTTCTCTCCAAGAAGTTTCCGGAGCATCACAGCAAATTACAACTTGAACGAGTAAGAGTTGATCTTTTTTCCGATGTTGAATGTTTTTTGGAAATCTACTAAATGCATCCTGCAAGTCTTTTTTAATAAAAAATTCCTTTAGGTTGATAAGGTTGCAATCGATGCTTTAAATGACCATGCGGAAGTTTACTCACAAAGCTTGGAGCCATGGGTTCAGGTGCGTAGTTGATGCTTGTTAACTATAATCTTGCTTACATATAATTGCTGTATGAATACTGCTGTTTGATTTTTTTTTTTTCATTAATAGAACCTAAAACATAATCGACTTATTAAGCTACAAGACTAGAGATTTCCTAGTTCTAGAATTGTCGAGAGCAAGTTTAAGTGCCTTCAAATTTAGAAAATGGTACTCTTTGGACAAGTCGATTCTAGAGGAAGATGTTTATTTGAATTTTTTAATTTAGTTGAAATTATGTGCAAGAAAGTAGCGGATTAGACTGAACTTGCGATGACAGGTTGCTAAACCTTAAGAAGATTATAAAAGTTGAAAATTTCATAATATGAGTAGGAGCATATCTACTATACTGTTAAAGTGAAACAACCACCAGGATAAAGATTTGAGGAATTAATTACTTTAGTGTTTTTCTTTATATGAATTAAATTATCTCATAAACTTTTGCTTCATTTAAATACTTCAAAGCATAATAAATTCGTTCACAAGCATGACCGTGGGCAACCTTATAAACAAAATGTTATTGTTTGCAAATTCTTTTTTTTTTGGATAGAAAGGCTCGTTAGGTTGATGTTGGCTTGCTGTACATTCCTTACTTTTGCATACATTTATACTAATTTTTCATTGAGCTAAGGCAGTTCTTTATTGGCATGTACACTTTCAAAACTCTTATATTTTGCTGTAATTGACTGGACTAGCTGCTTCTTGACCTAATGGCATTTCGGGAACAAGCTTTGCGACTCATTTTGGATCTAAGCAGCACTGTAATTACATTGTTGGTGAGTTACTAGTCCGTTGTATTACCGCACGTAATGTAGATCATGGAGGCTTATTTTCTTAAGGGTTAATTTGGTGCTTGAACTTAAATTTTATTACATATCATGGTTCCAGACGCCAATTTTCCTCTTCACTAATAAATAAATCTTTATCAATTAATGTATACATGTGAAAACTAATTGGATCATCTTAAACTTCCATAGCCTTCTACGTTTCTAAGGTATTTCTCTAATTTCTAGGTCACTTCTCTTGCAGCCCCATCAGAACTCCCTTATACTACACGCATTTATGGACCTTTTTTGTTCCTTTGTAAAGGTTAATCTCCTTGCTGAGAAGGTAAGAATACGCTCTATGCATGTACTTGTTTGTTAGTGGCGGGGATCCCTACAATAATAACTTATTCAGTCCGGTGGTTCACTCACTAACTTATTTATTCCGGTACTTTCACCACAGATACCTAGGAAGATGATGCTACAGGTGTACAACCTTCTGCATGCCATATTAAGAAGTGACCGAGATTGTGATTTTTATCATCGGTGAGGCCATCCTTTTTGCATTTTGTTCCGTGTTCTTTATTACAATTCTACTTTGAACTTTCATATTGCCATTTCGGTACTGATGGATAGAGATCATATAATTATTTAGTAAGGAAATGGCATATGTTGAAAGTAATTTAAGCTGATCTAATGAAAAGTACGCCCTACAACCTATTCTTATTTGAATACCTTTTAACTCGATAGGACCAGATTATTATATTGGGCCTGTTTTTTTGAACTTATCATCCCCTTTTTTCCTCTTATAAGATTATAAGAGGAAGAAAAGCTGAAACAATCATCCATTACCTCTTTTTTCAGCTACTCTGCATATCCTATTTAGAAGCTTTAAATCCAAATTTTTACAGGCTCTTTTATGATATTAGTACAGCATTCTGAAAAATCCTATTTTGTAAAGACAAGTTCATGTTGATTGGATGAAGAACCATAAACTTATGAAGTTAACTAAAATGTGAGTAATGAACTGAAGATAATACTTAGTATACATTGCACAAATTAACACAGAGCTGTTCTAATTTGATTTTATGTTGAAAATATATTTCCAGCATATCAGCAGTGGTTTTATTTGATATCCTACTGCATAATTATCAAATTAAGCTTAAATGTTTTATTATTCTGGATACAGCTTGGTCCAATTTATAGACGCCTACGATCCACCATTAAAAGGGTTACATGAAGATCTGAATTTTGTCAGTCCTCGTATTGGGGAGGTATGGTATCTAATTATTTGTTTATAAATTGTTATTACTATTTATGCAATATCGTGCATTTTAAATTTCTTGCCTTTTTCTTCTTGCTGACCACCTAGCAGACGTTTCGGCTATTTGCATACATTTGCTTAATTTTCTATCGTATATACAAACTGAAACTTGATGTTTTTGTTATTCTCTATTGGGATAGCCATTCGGATTTTTGTTAGGAGTTACTGATACCAGCAGCGAAGTGTGCTTTTGCTGAAAGTAATGAAACTGGTAGTGAGCCTGCTAAAAGAATGTGAACAAAATAAGATATTTTATTATCTATTAAATTATTGGAATATGTTATTTTTCAATTTGATTGGAGGTAAACAGCTCAGTTTTACTTGTTAGTAACATTTCTCCAGTGATCAACTCGGAAGCTTATTGCGACGTTTTATGGATCAAGGGCTTGATCTATAACAAAATAATTAATAATATGAAGTAGCAGATATCATATACACGCATTACGGCTAATCAGGTGGTGGCAAACTGATAACTTGGCATAATTCTCGTGTCAATTTGACAATGATGTTTGTGTATTAAACTTCGTTTCTTAATTTTTTTCTGAGTACTATATTAGAGTTGTTGCTCTGTATAATCATATATCATTAGTATTACAATCATGTGTCATTAGTATCTTGGTTTTCTCTTTGACTGCTCAGATCTTTTAAATTAGGTGCTGTGAGTAGTTTTGCTGACAACTATAACAAGCAACCTTGTATTCTTATCAGGTTTTAGAAGCAGTTGGACCCATCGTTTTCTTATCGACTGACACAAGAAAGCTCAGAAACGAGGGCTTTCTAAGTCCATTTCATCCTCGATTTCCTGACATCCTTACAAATTCAGCACATCCGATGGTATATGCCCTTAGCCCCTTATCCTAATTGTTGGTGAAATATTTAAAAGGATTTTATAGTAGTACTTTGTATACTTGTGCCGGCTAATACTTGTAGGCATTATATTGAACATATTACCGAAGAAAAAAAAACTAACAGTTACAATTTGGTGCCACCTCTCTATCTATACCTTTACTCATGTACTCGTACTTCAGTAACTAAATCGCAAGGGTTTTTTTTGGTGGATGCTCTTGCAGAGGGCACAAGACTTGGCAAATGTAACATCCTATCGGGAATGGGTATTAATTGGCTATCTTTGTTGTCCGGATGAACTTCTGCGGGTGACCAGCATTGATATTGCTTTGGTAAGTTAGCAGTTCTATGTAATCCCCTTTATGAATGGTTAATATTTGTACTAAACATACTTATTTCTGTTTTTGCTTGCTTCTTTCAGGTGGTTCTAAAAGAAAATCTAGTCCTTAGTTTATTTAGAGATGAGGTAAGTTCTACTGGTTACTTTAGAATCACAATATTAAATCCGGGTCAGGGTAAGTTCTATTGGTTACTTTAGAGTCACAATATTAAACAGGGCCAGGCTAATTCCTGTTTGTTCTTAAAAAATGTAGTATATACTGTTGCACGAGGAATATCACATGTATGTTTTGCCAAGGATATTGGAATCAAAGAAGATGGCCAAATCTGGACGTACAAAACAAAAAGAAGCAGATCTGGAGTACAGTGTTGCAAAGCAGGTCGAGAAAATGATCAGGTACAGATTGAAGTTATATGATCCTAATTGTGCAATTTTATCATTACATTGGCGCACTTTGTCATAGGTTGTAGTAACTTTGCATATTTGGTGGTATATCTGACAGAGCTTTTTATAAGCAAGATGAGGCTCTCTCTTTTTTTTAATATATATAAATATTTCAAGCATGTATGTTGGCAGTGGATGTTACTACTCCATCTTAATCACTTAAAGTTGATTGTTAATATATATCATATATGAATTCTTTGTCGTATTTTGTTGCAATATCATCCGGAGTAGCAATCCTGACAGCATGTAAATGTCATGAATTATGGGTGTGGCTGAGCTGTAAAATTCGTTAAAATTAAATAACTCAACATTGCCTACTATACCAAACTAGGTAAGATGAGCAGAAATAAATAATAAGTCTAAAAATGGAGGAGAATAAGAAACAACTGAAGCAAAATACCACAAGTATCAAAATATTGATTTGAATTATAAAAAGACTGAAATAAGATCGCCCATAAATTGAAACGTGCATACTATAGTACTATAAATATGTCTAACAAAATTGCACATGAAAATAAACCATAATAGAAACATATTAAAATATGTGGAAAAGAAGGGGGAGGGGTGGTGGAGTAAGTAAAGGTGTTGGACCATGTTTAGACTCTCTGCTGTCTTGTATGTTAATTATTTTTATCTTCATTACAAATGATCATGCACCGATATATAGGTCTATGTGTAATTTTCTAAGATTCTTGTAAATGTTTCCTTGTGGAATTTTATCAAACCTTACTAATAATAGGTTCTCTTGATCCTATCCAGCTTGCCATGACCATACAATCATGCCAAAATATTAATTCATAAATGTCCATTTTATGAGACTTTACTACTTGTTTTTGCATCAAGTATTTTCGCAAATAATATATCCTCACTGTCGTCTTATGGAGCTTTAACTTCAAATTAGTTCAAAATATTATTACTGTCAAATACCATAATGCACATTGCATCCTGCTCTAATTGTAAAATCTACATCCTTAATCTTTCATCCCTGGGGAGTGTTACCAACATTCTAAACACAGAGTTGATTGGCACTTATTCCCCGTGCACACTCACGACGTCTGCATCTTTCTACGTAAGAATTGCTATAATAAATCCTATTTTGTTTGACAACCATCATCTATTTCATAGACTTATAATATGCCTGAGTTTAGGTCAACTCCTCTCTTGATATTTTTTAATTCACGCAATATGGTCCAAAAATGATAGACACTAGGCTTCAATTCATATCGCTTTAGCCATGTCCTGTGATTAGGAACTCATATGACAATCATCTCAAAGTTTCAAGTCTAAACATAAGTACTACATTATAAATGTCCCTACTCAAGTCAACATACTCGACCCTTCTCTTCTCAAAAAATAAGGATCAAGAGAAGTTTTTCAAGAAAGAGTGCTAGTGGGAGAAACCTAAACTGAAATTTTATATGGCTCTGTCTTTGTAAAATGTGGACATTTTTTTGTTCATTTGTGTTATTAGCTTTGTTTTATTAGTTTTCTAAAGCTCATCTGATCTTTTAAATCAAATTCTATGTGTAGAATAATAAGTTGGAGTTATTTAGGTAAATAAGAATAGGGGTGTTATAGGTGAAACGATGGTGATGTGCTTATAACTACTGGTAAAAGATATTTCTGGGACCATTCCATTCATTGTTCCGACATTTTGTGATGGTGGTTGAATTTATGCATGGAACTGTGACATTGTTTTACCTTTCACTTGGAACTCTAGGATCTATCAGAATGATATTTACTGACAAGGCGATTATGGGAGCTTTTTAACTAGGATTGGATAGAGGAAATACTCACGAACTTCCAAACCTGCAATGGCACAAAGACCGCACCCAATAAGGGGTAATCCCACTCTATATGAAATATGCATTGGAGGGAAATTGAATCCTTAACCTTGTGAAACACAAGTACAGGTCATGCCATTGGACCAAAGGCTGATTAAAATAATTAATTAGAAAGCTGAAAATGTTGACTGTTTGCGTTAAATGTTAAGAAAGTGATTATAGACCTGTTCAAAAACTCGTTTGACCCGGAACTTGCATACAATTTTGATATGTGGTAGTAGTGGTAAGGAATTTGGTAATGTTTGGTCAGAAAGTGCATAGTTTGCATAATTGAGTAACACTGTTGAATATTTGTCAGAAGTTCTGTCCAGATTTGTGTATGTTGGACAAAATTTATTCACAGGATGTATCGCTCAAAGGACCAGTTGTCCCGAAGGTTTCTGATGATTCATGATTAAGATTTAGAGTATTTCTTAAAGAGTTTCCACGTGTTAAATGGGGGAGAGGGAGGTGTGTATATGACTTTATTAGATGGTTTCCCTGAAACAAGTTTCCTTCAACAAGTTATACTGAAATTTATTTATTAAAATATGTAGCAAGGATACGTTCACTATAGCTTATTCGATCTCATATCAATTTCCCTGGTCACAATTTCTCTATTTCCTTGCTGAATTGTTCCTTGTTCCAAGTTTCAAGTTAATTTCTGTACTCTTCTGTTGGAACTAAAAGACTTGTCATAATTTCTGTAAAATATTGACTAAATACTTTGAGGAAGTTGCAACAGCTTATTCTGGTCTGGCCATAAAGTTCATAAATAGATAAAATTTATGTTTGATTGTGGAATGTGGATGGTTGTTCACTCCTGGGATTTATCACTTTAGCTGTGTTACTCCGACCCGTCACTTCCGGTCGTCGTACCCGTGTCGACCCGACCCGACCCGACCCGACACGGGACACGACGCGGGATACGGGGCGGATTCGCCATCCCGAAAACCGACCCTTCGTCGTCATCCTTGTTGTCGGAAACGTTGTATTTGTATGTGGTTCCTTGGATATTTACTTTTACTGATATCAAATAAAAAGGGGAAGAATATGATGGAGACAGAAGGCCTGAAAGAGATGAGGATATATTGAAGAATTGAAGACCAGAGAAGAAGAAGAAGATGAAAAGAAACCGAAGAAAAGTAAAAAAGTAGAGACGGTATATATGTATGTATATTATATATGTATAAACAGAAGCAATAAATAATGGATGTATCTGGACGATGCTTTGTCCACGTTTTTTGAGATAAGAATGAGCTGACCAGCTGTCTTCCACTAACAACACAACATGTTTAAATATTTGTATTTTATTATTACATATTGACTTATAAAGTAATAGTAAGAATTAAGTGTCATCTACCAACCTTGACTCCTGAGTCTTGTCCATTTTAAATGACTGCCTTACTTTATTTTATAATTATGAATTTTACCAAAACTAATTATATTATATATTTAATTATTTATTATTTATTTTTATAATATAAAATAATAAATATAATTTAAATTATGCCGTGTCCCCGTACCTGTGTCTAAAATTCGGACGGTGTCCCCGTGTCCTATATTTTTTAAGATGCCGAGTCCGACACCCGGATATGTGTCGTATCCGACGTTCCGTACCCAAGTCTGAGCTACACAGCACTTTAGTAGTTGTGATCAAGTTTTCGTTTCGTGTACTGTTGTACCATACCCGATTGGAGTTGACGTAGTTGATCTTATTAACTGCAGTGAGGTCCATGACCAAGCGCTATCATCCTGTGATGCCATCCACCGAGAAAGGAGAACGTTGTTGAAGCAAGAAACTGGAAGAATGGTTCTTTTCTTTACTGACCAGCCGAGTTTACTGGCTCCTAATATTCAGGTACACTGTGTTTAAAAACTGTCCTGATAATTTGTTTTCAGATTATTCTTATAATTTCTTTTCATCCTCAAAAACTGTTGTCTTTTTATTTGACACTGTCTGGTGTCTTGAATAGTTTTACTGGGAAAGTCTTAGATTTATCAGATAATTGTTCGCGAAGAAGGCCTTTTTGAAACTGAATTTGGGTGCAACTGTATTTGTCTTTTTGTTAGAAATAAGATGAGACAGATGATATGATGGGATGATTTCATGATTGTAGCTGCAAGCCTTTCAGTAGGTTTCATGGAGAAATTACAATTTTTATTTAAAAAAGGAACAAGAGAATTGGGCATTTTGCAAGAAGGTTCTCACAAAAAGCCAAACAAGTTCCCTCATATATAGTATTACGTGGTTGATATTCCCAAGCTAAAGTCTCGAGTCCTTTGGTGGAAAAGGAATTTCTAGACAAGTAAAATGCCTTTTATCGAGCTTGGATTGATTCCTCATGCCCGTAGAAGACCCTATAAAATAGAAAATGTCAAGTGTGCTAGGAGATACTAGTGGTTTCTTGAGGTTTCTCAAAAACATTTGTCCATGGAAAATTCTAAATAGACCTAATTTTATATCTCTGTCAGTTAGTGGGAAGTGTCCAAATTTCATCTAACTATCTAAGGATAGCAAATGTTGTTTTCAAGCATCCAAGGTCATTGAAGAGTCCGAGGACCATAATATATATGTAGAACTTTTATTATGGAAGGTACAGCTAAAAATTGGGCAAACCTCCTTCATTTGCATCCATTATTGAATTTGTGGTCAAGATTCCATCTATAGGCCTTACTATGAACATCAATAATAGACCGCACGAGGCTTAAGGGCTGAAATATTTCCTCCATGGCATAATGCTGTAAATGTACTCTGATAAGGCCGAAGGCACCTATAATTGGTCACCCGTTTATGAAGTACCTTTTTGCTGACACTGGTATGCTGTTTATGCAGATGGTATTTTCTGCCTTGGCTTTAGCTCAAAGTGAGGTTATATGGTATTTCCAGCATGTAGGCATTGCATCGTCAAAATCTAGAGCAGCTAGACTGGTGCCTGTGGCCGTTGTAAGTAGTTAATTTATATCATATTTTTATCTAAAACTCTCAACTGAGTATATAACTATTGCTCTGTAATTTAGCTTTGCCCAATTGGAGCATGCTGTGTTTAGTTGACTAACATGCTTTATCATAATTGCAGGATCCAAATGATCCAACTATTGGGTTCTTGTTGGATGGGATGGACCGGCTTTGTTGTTTAGTCCGCAAGTATATTGCAGGTTAGCTTACTGCGAAATGATGCAGTATTTTAATTTTTATTGTTGGTCACTCTTTTTTATTTTATAGGTTCGTGGCTCTTAGAATGATTATTCCAGTGTTTTCACTTTTCATATATTTTCTTATTTTCACCTTGCAAATCTGTAGTAATAGATTCTTCTATATCTTTGTCTAAATTCCAGTGGTTGTTTAATGATGTTTAATTGTTTATTAACACCCAGAGGGGACGCAATGTATGCCAACTAATCTAGTTATTTGTCTACTAGACTGTGGTTTTCTCATTCAGACAGCATAGCAGGGGTAATACAGTATATGAGAATGTGGATTCGCTTTTCATCCTCCTATTAACCAACAAATAGTATTTGAAAGAAGATTTTTGAATTCATTACATGCGTCTCATGGATGCAGAAAAATATAGATGTGTCTCATGGATTTAAACTGCACCTAATACTTATGTTTTGACAGAGTTGAATATTAATATGTCTGTCAATGTATTAATCAATTGTTTGTGCAGCAATTCGAGGATATGCGTTGTCATACCTCTCATCTTGTGCTGGAAGAATCCGATTTTTGCTTGGTACTCCAGGAATGGTGGCTCTTGATCTTGATGCCAGTTTAAAAGGACTTTTTCAGAAGATTGTACAGCATCTTGAAAGCATACCAAAACCACAAGGCGAAAATATATCTGCCATCACATGTGATCTATCTGTAAGAGTTTGCAATATGCACATCCAATTCCTATGTGTAGGAACAAATGATAAATCTATGCTCAAACTCGTTACATTCAAGCTAAGGGCCTTCTATTTAAAATTTGTGTCCTATAGTAACGGAAAATGCAAACCGTAAATCGGCGTTAGGAGTTGTCTAATTATTATTAGTGGGGACTTTTAATATAAAATTAGTAAAAAAGGCACTGTTTCCTTTTTAGGAATCAAGTACATTACATTTGCACTGGCTCAATATCACACTTTCTGTAATATGGATCTAATAAATTTTTGAGGCGTAATCATGTATTTTGTAGTTTCTAAACCATCGTTGGAGAGAACTTCATGAAAGGAAAAAAATCCTTATTTCCCAAAATTGGAAACATTTCTAGAATATAGAAGGGTAATTGGTAAATCTCTTTTCCTGAATATTTGTTGACTAACTAGAGATGGAGTAGTGGTGACAGATTTGGAACTTAGGTAACAAAAGAAGAATCTATGTCTTACACTTTCTTTTCTTTTGTAAATGAAGGTGGGTATAGACTATACATCAATATATACCATATTCTTATAAATGTTTTGCAACTTCCACAGAACAGTTTTCTTTTACTCCAGCTACTAATTCTAAACACATTTGTTTATCAGGAGTTGCGCAAGGACTGGGTATCTGTATTGATGATTGTCACTTCTGCTCGATCATCCATTAACATTAGACATTTGGAGAAAGCTACAGTATCTACTGGGAAAGAAGGCTTATTATCAGAAGGAAATGCTGCATACAATTGGTCCAGGTGCACTAATGCTTTGATCTGGAAATGCCAATTAGTCTTTATCTACCTATATAACAGGGCAAATCTTACACATCGAATATACCCTTTTTCCTTGTATTTTCTTCTTCTAAATTTGTGTTTTTCATAGTTATTGGGTTTTCAGTAGGAAGTGCTGCACATGACATTACTCTAATAATACTGGAAAATTCTTTGGGATATTAGTGAATTTATCTATCACTTCTATATGTTGTTCTGATGAGAAAAAGTGCACCAAGACATGCATTACACATTAGATAATTTTGGCTTCTTTTGGCTATTGGGTACAGAATGTGTCCACCTTGTACCTTAATTAGGCTAGTCTTGGAATATTTTGTTTAGAGAGAACATGAGTCTGGACGTTTCTTCATAACTTATGGTCATGTGCATGGAGTCGATATTTAAGTGAAGAGCCAACTTATAAGGACTTGACTTCTGATATGTATGAAGGAGTTTTGGAATCCCACGAACAGCCAATGCGATGAGGTTTCCTGATTATATGTCTGTGAGGTTCTGCAAAGCACACTGGCTGGCATGACTTTTCAGCTTCTAGTTTCAGATACTTCTAATTTTCAATGAGTTTTTCTATTTGTATTGATTTCAACAAATTTGATCATCATACTATCTCGGGAATTTGATTTATTGCTTTTTTATTCTAGACTTCTCTACACAGTACACAGTGTGTGTTCAGCACTGTTACATTTCCATATTTCGCCAGTACCTGAACTTTTTTATAGGGAATAGATGAGCTGCTTTTATATATGATCTATCGTACAGATACCACTGCGAGTTGATCAAATTGATACATGTCAAATAACAATCCAATTAGTTTATCATAGTTTTTTGGGTATCTGTGTATGCATAATATGGAGCGTGGGTATTAGTTATCAATCCTTCTCTCTATTAAAGAATGATAGAACTTTTACACAATTAAAAATATTACACTACTAGAGTATAAATGATATCTAGATTTATTCCTACAGCTGAGTTTCATATTTGTGCAGAGTGATGCAGAACAAAGAATTAAAGTATTAGTTTGTATATATTTTATGTTATTAGTTAGGATTAGATTTAATGTAATTTGTTTTAATATTATATTATAGATCTAGAGATATTCTAGATTATGATAGAGAATAAGAAAGGATTTGTTTTCTTTATTAGAAGATTGTTACTTGGTGACTAAGTTTCGGCATTTACTCGTATGTGGCTATATAAGCTAATGTAATCTTTTATTATAAGCAGAATTGATTGATTATTGAATTGAAAATTGTTTCTCTCTTGTTATGGGTTGTGATCCTAACAAACCTTTCTTCTGCGGTTGAGAAATCCTAGGGGTAGTGATTCTTCTTGGGTTGGATCACCTTAGGCGTGGGTTTTCTGCAGTTAATCCACATTTATCTATCCTCTTACTTGTTTTTAACCCTTGTCCTGCATCAGAGAGTAAACTTTATTTTTTGGTTGAGGGGCACTCTTAGCAATAATTTGGTTTGAGGAATTATAATATATTCAAATATGCAATCGTTAACAATGCATCAGGATGACACAGACCACGTTATGCAAACAGTATAATATTTTTGTTATTGATGAAATTTGAAAAAAAAATACAATCATCAGTTACCACCAATATAGTTGTTGGCATGTTGCTATAAAAAGAGATTTAACAAGTTCACTGTGAAGTTTCTAATCTTAATGCATTTTCTATTTATTTTTACCCATGAGCTCCCGGAGGAGATTATTTGAGGATTTACTTTTGCCCAATATTATTTCGTGATGGAATACTAGCACACATTTAAATTATGAATTCATGATAAATTCTTCTTGTATTTTTACTTTTGATGCAGTACCTTTTTTAAATTGAAGGGGTTATATTTACAAACTATATCTACTGACTTTTATCTCTTCCGAGGCAGATGTGTCGACGAACTTGAATCTCAGCTATCAAAACATGGAAGTCTGAAGAAGCTGTACTTCTATCATCAGCATCTTACTGCAGTAAGCTCTGTCTATCTTTATGTGTACGGATTTAAGAGTTTAGCTCTGTAGTTACGTCACAGTATTTGATTGTAATAATTACTAATCGTAGTCACTTGTAACTTATTTCTACAGGTTTTCAGGAACACCATGTTTGGACCAGAGGGGCGTCCTCAACACTGTTGTGCTTGGCTTGGGGTTGCTAGCAGTTTTCCAGAGTGTGCTTCTGCAGTTGTTCCAGAAGAGGTTATCAATTTGTCGTTATAACTCCGTGTAACAAGTTTATTATTTGTATGTGAATAATGCTTGAGTTATCATGACTCGCTAAATTCGTATATGAAACATACTTGTAGAAATTCATATACATTTCAACAAATATACTTTTTGGCCATATACTTGTGACGAAATTGTGTCTTCTCTATGCATGCCTAATGATCTCTATTCAATTAAAGATCTACCTGCCCCCATGTTAATTTTAGTTTCCTAGACCTAAAATACTGCATTTTGGTAGTTATTTCTTTTTCTTTTTTGCTAAATCGTTTTGATGGTTATTTCATTTCAACAGATTGCTAAAATTGGCCGTGATTCTGTTCAATATGTCGAGTCCCTTATTGAATCCATTATGGGAGGATTGGAAGGGTTAATCAACATCCTTGATTCTGAAGGAGGATTTGGTTCCCTTGAAATGCAGGTTGTCACTTTTTGTCATGTTATCAACTTGAGGAAGTTTTCTACGTTAATGTAGTATTTTATGTTGACTAATTTGAGGTTCAATATTAGCTTTACCCGGATCAGGCAGCTATTCTCATGAATTTAACATCTCAAATGTCTTCTATGCCTTCATCAAAATCTCCGAAGGGTGCATCTGGTTTTCATTTCCCGGGCTATGAAAGCTATCCTGAAAGTAATAGCTCCATCAAGATGTAAGACATTGAAGTTGTGTCATATTTTTTTTTTGTTATGATGTCGTTTGGTCCACTGGAATGTTTTCCAACATAATTTTGCATTTCTTGTGTTTTTCTGATGCCAGGTTAGAAGCTGCAATGCAGAGGTTGACTAATCTTTGTTCAGTTTTAAATGACATGGAGCCTATATGTGTTTTAAATCATGTATTTGTTCTAAGGGAGGTATGCATGCTAATACGTTCCTTCTGATGGCTTCATCTGTAGTGATGTTGAAATACTTCACAAAAGTTTTTCCTTTAATGTCATCCATGTGAAATCTGAATTATTTATATATTTTTCTCAATTATTAATTCGAATGTTTACTTGATCCTGATTAAATATGTACTTCTCCACCCATTCCCAAAATTAAAAAACTTCCCGTAAAACTAATCAGATTGTTTCTCTTTTTTTTATGCTTTCTTTTATTTCAAGTTTATTTGACTTAAGTTATTAAACTTAAGTACCTCAATTGAGTGAAACTACAGAAGTTGTCATGTAAGATGTTACATAGCCATTTATTACTATATAAATATAATACTATAATACTATATCTTATTTGAGCATGCTTATTATTTTCTATAATACATGAAAATTCATCTATAAGGTTTGTAATTTAGGCATTTCTACTCGCTAATAATCGACTTATATCCTAACTTTGCACTTGTGATTTGTAGTACATGAGAGAATGCATCCTTGGAAACTTTAGGAGAAGACTACTTGCAGTACTAAAAACTGATAATGATCTTCAACGTCCTTCAGTTCTAGAATCACTGATTCGTCGACATGTATCTATAATTCATCTAGCAGAACAACACATCAGCATGGACCTCACACAGGGTATCCGGGAAGTTCTGTTGACAGAGGCTTTCTGTGGCCCGGTTTCTGCATTACACTTATTTGAGAAGCCTGCTGAGCAACTTAGTGGATCGGCTACTGAAGCCGTGTGCAGTTGGTACATAGAGAACATTGTCAAAGACGTCTCTGGTGCTGGGATCTTGTTCTCTCCACTCCATAGATGCTTCAAGAGTGCTAGACCAGTTGGAGGATATTTTGCTGAGTCAGTAACTGATCTTAGGGAATTGGAAGCCTTTGTTCGTATTTTTGGGGGCTATGGAGTTGACAGGTTGGACAGAATGATGAAAGAGCATACAGCTGCACTTTTGAATTGCATTGACACTTCACTACGAGCAAATCATGAGGTGTTGGAGGCTATTGTTGGTAGCATTCATGCTGGTGACAGGATAGAAAGAGAGGCAAATATGAAGCAGATTATAGATATGGACACAGTGATTGGATTCTGTATTCAAGCTGGTCAAGCTATTTCATTCGATTTTCTTCTAGCAAAAGCTGCTGGAACTGCTCTGGAAGATGGTGCACCTTTGATATATTCATTATTATCCGGTGTCATGAAGCAATTACCAGATGACCTTCCTGAGAAGAAGGAAAATAGGAGAGTCAGAAGAGTGGCAAACAGTATAGATGTTGTTGCTGATCATGATTCAGAGTGGGTGAGGGCGATTCTGGAGGATGTCGGTGGTGCAGATGATGGTTCTTGGAGTTTATTGCCTTATTTGTTTGCCAGTTTTATGACATCTAGCATCTGGAATACTACGGCCTTTAATGTAGACACAGGTGGATTCAACAACAACATTCACTGCCTGGCTAGGTACACACTAATTTATTTATTTTTTTAAAACCTGTTTGCGCTGAATTTGTGGTGCCAAAGTTTTGATTCTTTTGAATTCCCTGTGAATCCCGTCGCCTTAAGAGAACCTTAATTGTTTTAACTATCGATTAGTGTTGAAGTAAGCCTTCAGCATTATTTATGGATAATTACCAATTTTCAATTATTCTTGGCTCTGAAGGTAATGTAATGTTTACCAGATAATCCCTTAGCTTGCTAGGACTATTTGGACAATTTTCTGGATTTTTGTTAAAACCAACTCGTACCACACTAACAGCATCGTGCTGTTTAGAAAACTTTGAGCCTTCATACTTTATCTCATAATGTGTTGTAGACCAACCAAATCCATTTTACAAGTGGAGAGTCTTATCAGGGATTGATGAACATGTATAGTTTGGTCATGAATTTTCACCCTCACTTGCAGTCGGACTACCTTGCATGTGCAGACCAAACACATGACGAACTACTGACTGTAAGTTTTAGAAAGATGCTCAAGTAACATGGAAGTTCTCAATTTTACAGTAATGGCCTATTGACTGAAAGACCAAACTTACGAAATGAAAGTGATTGGTGGTTTGTACTAATAAAACAAGAAATATGTTGGCAGGGTTGTATTGAATACTACACATTCCGAAAGTGGGCAAAGTGGTCTTATATAGTATGTGAATATGCAGCTAGCTAATGACCTTTTTCATATCTCATCTTTTCCCAGCTTTCTCTTGACTGCTAAGAGAACAAATAGGCCCAGCTTCTTTATTTTATAAAACCTGAATAGTGTTATAAACTTGCATTGCTTTTGATTTGGCAGGTGCATTTGTGCTGTAATTGCAGGAAGTGAATTCGTTAGGCTGGAAAGAGAAAATCATCATAAGCATTCTTTTTCAAATGGCCACGTCGACGAAACATTAGATTCTGATGTACATAATGGTTTATCTGCTGAAACAAGCATCAAATCCTTAATGCAGCTCTTTGTTAAGGTATCTGCTGGGATCACCCTAGATGGTTGGAATGAAACTGACAGGTAAAATATATCTTTTAATTTGACCATGCTGTAATATGTATAGTTTGTTGAGAGAGTTATTTTAGCATACACGAGGTAATTATGAATTATCTCAAGCCTATTTGCATGTACAAGTAATTCCTACAATTTCAATTTTGACTCTTACTGAAGTCAAGTCGATACAAGTCTAGCCAGTTGGACACTTATGCAACTGCAAAACTAATATGCGATAGAAAGTCCTAGGTTATCTTGTAATATTAGCAAGCTTAGAATCTCAGATGTCTTTCAACATAAAATCCACCAAATTGCCTTGTTTATCTATTGATCATCAAAGAAGTGTTTCCTTGGCGCAACATTTCAAGTCTGTTATTACTCTGTCTTCTAGGTTAAGGTCGAACCTGTATAAGAATAAACTATGAAATAAAGTAACCATCACTAAATTGTGGCTGCAAGCTTTGCTACTGTGGCGTAGCAGGCTTTATCTTGCAAAAAAGCATCGAAAGTTCAGAAGCTAAAAGTTGTACTAGAGCATTTGCATCCCAGGATGTCTAAGAAGCTAAAAGGTGTACTAGGAAACACTCTGCATGTATGAGTTATGTATTATGTTGTAAGAGCTCTTCCATGCTAGCATTCTTCTAGACATAGCTTTAAGTGTAGCATCGCTCAATACTGCCATAAAATTTATCTAAGATCAGCCATTTAGTCTGAACTACTTCATGACAAGTTTCCAAGTTCAGAAGTCTGCTAAATCTGTGAATTTGGTGGTAGAGAATATTAGAGGTGATATAGACTTGGTGCTAATTTAAGTTGGTGTCCATATATCACTCTGTTTTGCACGCTGCAGTGCGTCGTTCAAAAATTGCTTCCCCACGGCTTTCTAGTGACTGCAAGTAGAACGGATTATAACACAAATCGTTCTTTTGATCTTCTCACAGGTCTCATCTTGTAGCAAAGCTAATATTCCTGGACCAATTCTGTGAAATTTCCCCATACCTACCGAGGAGCTCTCTTGAACCCTACGTCCCTTATGCCATTCTGCGTTCAATATATAGCCAGTACTACACTACTTCTCCTTCCACCCCACTGGCATTAGTAGGTGCATCACCGAGCCATTCACCTGCCGTATCTCTGTCACATTCATCTCCTGCAGTCAGGTATCCTCGAGGAGATTCAACTCCTCAGTCGAGTGTTAATGACTCGGGGCATTTCAAGGGATCATCAATCCATAGCCAGGATCAAGCTTATTATGATGCTGACGGTGGAAGCAGTAAAAACCGAGCCAGAAGGCGGTCTGGCCCGTTAGATTATAGTACAAGCCGCAAGGTGAAGTTCACAGAAGGTTCGACATCAGGTAGCAGTAGCAGGGGCCCCAGTCCGTTGCCAAGATTTGTTGTTTCGAGGTCTGGTCCTCTAGCATACAAGTAGAGATATGGCAATGTAAGTAGGTGATGTATATTATAAAAATATCTGTGCATCACATATAGCATATTTTTTGTCGTACACTAATTGCCTATATGGTTCTGTACACGGTGACCGTATTTATACTAGTAGTCTGTCTTGCTGCCCGACTGTATTTACGGAGAAAACCAACATTTCTACCATAAAATCATATGTGTATATGTTTGTAGAAGACAGATGTCCACGACGGAATTGAGGCTACTAAAAAACGTTGTGTATCAAATCAGCCAGTAATTAAATTAGACTTTTTCTAAAGTTAAATTCTACTCACATAATAAAGAAATTATAGTACAACTGGATGAATAAATATTTGATAAATAATTAATCTCATTAAATAAATATTTTTTTCGGATATAATATAATAGAGATAATAGATTATTGGTTTTGATAAATGAATAATCATTGATTAATGTACAATTTTTTTTTTGATTTTAAGGGCATTTCGAGATTTAACTCATGTAAAGAAATTTTTTTCTATTTATATTATATAACTTTAGAGTAATTATTTGGAGTAAATCCTTGGCGTTGGCGGATACAAATCCAGATATTTGTATGACATGATATGTTAATCTTAATCAAGAGGATCTACGCATAAATCTATAAGACGGTTCGCATATGTGTAAAATAGAATCATCAATATCTATATATATTATATTATGTATGATCTTTTTCTAAAATAGTTACGATCTTTTATATTATGTGAAGTACGTTTAATTGTTAATAATAATTAAATTAATATGATTTTTCTTGGCAGGATTTGACTGACAATCAATTATATTTCTGGGTTGAGTAATGTTCATGGGTCAATTAAGAAGTGAAATCTTGAGTTGCGCAAAGAAAATTTTCCCATTTTTTTGATAATCTTTTATAAGTAAACGGTGATATAACCCACCGAGTAAGTTACATGTATTATTCAATAATTACAAAAATTTTAAAGTTTATATTTGACATATGGTTTTTTGTGTTCATAGAGCACAAGCACTTTTCGTGTAGTTCTATAAAAATTTAATAATATTTTACATTCATTATTTTAATATTTTTTATATTATAATTATAAAAAATATTCTAATTTATGGAAAAGAGAAGTTCGAATTATCTTTTAAGAAACAGTTTCCTAATTCAGATAGGCGATGGATGTTCACACCATCGTTTGAAAATTTTTGGATTAATATATTAACCAACACCTCAGATCTGGGAGTACTAGAATTCAAAACCAGACTCTTTCGAGTTTTAATTTTATTTTTTTTAATTTTAATTCATAATTTTGGATTCGTAAACTCCATTAAACTATTTTGTGATTCTTAGTACGAGTTGTGTACACGTTGGATTGTCTCAACCAATGTTTGAATTTTATTTGTATTTCAGTTTCATAATTTTAAATACTAATAGTAAAATATATTTAAGCATATTTTAAGTAAAAAATGCATACTGTACATGATATATATAAACAAAGGTAACTTCTTTACGGAATTTTTATTAAAAATATAATATACTTTTATGTAATTTCTATATCATAATCTCTCATTCACAAAGAGAATCGTTCAAATTATATTTTAACTCAACAAGAAAGAATATTCTAAAAAGTAAAACCTGCAGGAAGAAAAGTTAATAAATATATGTATCTACATGATTATAAAATTCTCAAACAAACACAAATTACAAATTTACCCGTTCGAAAAATGCAAATAGATTGCACTATTGATGGGAGGATACGGGAGATTAATGGAAGCTCTAATATGGTCTCTCTCTTTTAATTTTTTTAAAATTTTAAAAATTTTAATATTGATAATTTAAATATTTTTTAAATATTGGAAGTTGGAATTAGTATGTGTATCCAAATTTCAAAAAGATAATGATTCGGATTTAAAATAAAGAAGGTTTGCTAATTTACAAAAAATGTGGATTAGAATTATTTTGTAACGTACATATTGTTAGTAAAATATGTATTCTAATTAGGCTCAAATTAATTTTTTTTTTCTAAATTATAATACTACTTTATATCAAAATTTATATAAAAAAATCGCGAGATACAGAAGATCTTGATATGCACAAAGGTAAATGTAGATGAATAGATTAGAGTTAGTTGCTCATAAAAATCACGTTGAAATTCATATATAAGTCATGAATCACCTTTGTTTTAAAATTCATGTATTCAAGTAAAATTTACATATATACTAACTTATAACATAAGAAAAGTTCGAATGTTAAAGAAAAGTTATCATTATTTATAAATAAGAGGGTACAGATCATTTTTTATCAAATTATAAGTCTAAAACTACTTGTATAATCAAAGTAAAAGTACTTTGAATTTGTAAGAAGAATGTATTATTACTTAACAAATATGCGATAACGACTATTCGAACTAGAAAACACATTTATATTTATATTAAATTGGGTTTTTGATTTTATATTAGACAAGGATATTCGAAGTAGAAAAAGTTATAAACAGACAATTTCTGATCAATAACGGGAGTGCGGCTCAATTTTTTTTTTTTTTTATCTAAATTATACTATTAATTCATGTCAGAATTTATAAAAAATTCATGAAATAGGGAAGATCTTAATATGTGAAAAACAAGATATGTGAAATGCTGAAGGTGAGCCAATAGATTAGTGTTAGTGGTTTACAAAATACCATGTACGAGCTAAAATTCACTTGCAAGTCATAGATTGCTCTTTTTATAACATTCATGTATTCAAATAAAGTTCACATGTATCCTAATTTAAAAAAAGGAGAAGAGTTCGAATTTTAAATAAAATGTATCATTTTTTTTATAAACAAGAGTGGGTTAGACTATTTTATACAAATTACACAAACGCCACCCTTATATAATTTACTTTATTAATAAGAAGAAATTGTGTACACCAAGAATTGAACCTTTACCCTCCAATTGATAACCTCGATGTCTCTACCACTGCTACATAGATCACTGAGTTCACTTTTAAAATCTTATTATATAAGCTACATTATCTCTTTGTATTATATTTTTTTATTATTTTAATTTTGAGTAAGTAAAATGTTACTTTATATTATTTATGTAACTCCAATTTTTCAGTTTCCTTAGTTTTACATATAATTAAATATCAATCATCTTGATAATTTTTATTGCACTTGACTTTTTATGATTAAATAGATATTAATTATATTTTTATATTTTGTATAATAATTTTTTTCTTTTTATACTTTTGAATTAATCAAATTTTGATAGGGAGGTAGAATGAGGTAAAATCGAACACTCTTCTACTCAAGTTTGTCATCAAAATATTTTTAATATTCATATTAGGTTTAGTTCTGTTTTATTCGGATATAAATATGAGTCCATATCTTATTACTTTTGTCTAACTTGATAGTTTGTGATCCTTTTCACCTGGGTCGAGTATGATCAACTAATATATATATAGTACCATCTTTAATTAGACTACATAGATAAACATTAATATGAATTTTTTGAATTTTCCACTAGCTATCAATTCTATAAAAAAGTTACACCACTTGTATCATACTTTTTATTATTATTTTAACTTTTGAGTAGGTAAAATGTTACTTTAAATTATTTATGTAACTCCCATTTTTCAGTTTTCTTAGTTTTACTTGTAATTATATATCAATCATCTTGATAATTTTTATTGTATTTGATTTTTTATGATTAAATAAATATTAATTATATTATATTTTTATTTTTTGTATAATAATTTTTTTTCTTTTTATACTTTTAAGTTAGTCAGATTTTGATAGGGATGTAGAATGAGATAAAATCGAACATTAACCTACTCAAGTTTGTCATCAAAATATATGTATCCAAAATATATAAAATTTAGTCAAACTAATAAAAAAATTATTTATTAAAACGATATGTAATCTTAGAAAATATAATATAAATAAATCATAAAATAGAAAAATCACTATAAATTATATTTTTGTTATAAACTTATAATGATATATACTCTTAATTATATGCAAGAAATTATTTAAAAATAATTACAGGCACGGGCTATTACGCTAGTTATATATATAATAGAGCAACTATGAGGTTCATTGAGACATTTTATTCCTTGTTAAATTACTAAAATACCCGCATAATTAAATATGTTAATAACTTTTTATTTAATATACACGTATTAATTACAACTAATGCGAATATATTAATTAGTCTAACTCATTATGACATATATTTATTACTATTTCATCATTTAAAATAATGTATAACTTTCTATATAGATTACATCTATTTTAATATATTTTAAAACTGAACATAATTTTAACACAATTTTAAAAATTTATTATTTTGAGTAAATATATTGAATACAAAGATTATTTTTTAAGAAAAAAATAGGTTAGTGTACTAAGACTTCAGCGTTAAAATCGCAAATTATTTTTATATGAATGGTATAAGGAACTATTATAAATAAGTATAGTTGTCATCATATGACCAAAACTAAACGCACACAAATATTAGATCGAAAGATATACGTTATATAATGCTGAAAATTTTAAACGTATATAAATGTAACAAGTATCGAACTTTAATGTATATATGAAAAACAGTTGAGCAAATTTATGGATCATTAATCTAACGACACATACTCCTTAGAGATTATTAATCCCACAATACGAAGATTTCAGGGTGACGAGTACAAATTATTTTTATGTGAATGTTATAAGAAACTATTATAAGAAGTATAGTTGTTATCATATGACTGAAACCAGATGTACACAAATACTAGATCAAAAGATATATGTGATATAATGCTAAAAGTTTTAAACGTATTTATATATAACAAATATCGAATTTTTATGTATACAAAAAAAATAGTTGAGTAAATTTGTAGGATTAGTAATCATATGACAAAAACTCCTCAGAAATAATTAATCTTACAATATATATTTTCGCCAAGATCAATAATCATGTAACCTATTTATCACAAACCCGTGCCTTGCACTAGTTAAGGAGCTACTTGTAATATTAATTTATGTCAGATTTTATAAAAAAACATGAGATATGGAAGATCTTGATCTGTGAAAAGTTGAAGATGTGTTATTAGAATAGAGTGAGTGGCTTACAAATAATATGCACAAGTTGAAATTCATGTATAAATGATGATTCGCTCTTTTTATTTTATTCATGTAATTATAAAAATTCACATGTATTCTAATTTATAAAGGAGAAGAGTTTGGATTTTGACGAAAATATATCATTATTTATAAGGGGTTCAGATCATTTTTAACAAATTATAATCCTAAAAATCCCTGTATAATCAAAGGAGGGTAGTTTGGATTTATAACAAATAATTTATCATTATTTAACAAGGACGATATGCAAGAGACTAGGTAACGTTCTATTCAAACAAGAAAACACATTCATATCTATATAAAATTAGGTTTTCGAGTTTATAACAGACAAGGGTATTCGAAGCAGACAATTGCTAATTAGTATTATATTTGACGGAATGTCGGATCAAATTAATTTTTATCTAAATTATAATATTAATTAATATTAAAATTTATATAAAATTTAAACGCCGCCGTGAAGCACGGCTTTATTTACTAGTTAGTATTAAACTGCAAGTTCTAGTTTAACATCTCCACTGTAATATTTCGTATTTTCAAATATTATTATTATAATTATTTGAATTATTTATGTGATTTTATGTGAATTTTGGTGAATTATCTGGTAATTGGAGTTGATGTTTTGGATGTTTATATGTGATATTCTTTGAGTATTCTAATTATTATATGTCCAGAATAAAATATAGATAATTGTGATATTTTTCTGGTAATTTTTGGATTGTTATATGATTTTATAATGATTTATGAATTATTAATTATTTTCTGAATAATTACAAAACTGTTGTATAAAGCCGAGAATCATCCAACTTCAATCGTTTTTGCGTTTTTACAACCCGAAACTCTTCCGAAAACTCCTTCCTAACCTAATCTGGTAATTCCGGACATTTTCCGTATTTTGACTTTTTCGATCCGGATTACGGTTTGACCCGTGCGCGTCCCGACGCAAAATTTTCGATACGATAACCATTTCGATAAATTAATAAAACCCGTATTCTCGAGAGACGGGATATTTTTATATTATTTTCGTATAAAATATTTTATAAGAAGCCCGGTTTTGATAATTATCCAAATCTGGTATTAAATTGTATCGTTGTATAGTTACTTAGCGATTAAGTAATCTATTTTCAGATCCGATATGAACCAATATGATACTCGTTACGTGTTTGAGATGCATTTATATGAATCGATCTGTTATTTGGACGCATGTTTATTTGCGTTACTCGTTTTATCTCAGTTTATGTGCGTTTGAATGCATTTTATGTGTTTTCGAGATTTTATGTTAATTTAGGAAGCGTTTCTGTTTTTTAAAAATAAACGGACCGGGACCCCACCGGGACGTTAAAGTCCACAAAACTCGTGTTTTTATTTTTATAGAATCATTCGTATTTCAAATACCCAGTACTTTTATATTTTTAAATTATTTGTAATTTTCGGGGAATTTTGATATAAATTTTATATTTTATTATTTTGAAATTATTCCCCGTAATTATTATTTTGGGGCCTATTTATTTTAATTTAGGGGATAAAAACTCCCTTATTTGACTTTGGGGGTATTTCTTTTCTGTTAATATAAATATCAGGTTTTAATTATTTTATTTTCAGATTTTACAGAAAAATAGTATAAAATTTATAAAAATTGTTAGGTCACACTTTCACTGTAGAGGGGGTGAATACAGTGTTTATTACAATCAAATCAAACTTCAAGAACTTATGTAACAGAAAACAAACTTTATTAAAACAATAAACTCTGTTACAATCTGGAACTGTTATCTCTCAGTGATGAACAAAATATCACGAGAGCTGCTAGAGTTATAATCAATAATATTCTCAATAATGATAACACTTCTAGTGTAAACTCTATTCCTGTGTTTATATACTACACAGTTACAAGATATTCGCTAATTGATATGGAATATAATTCTGCTTCCTAAAATATATCAATCAGATATCTTCTATTCCAAGTATTCCATTCTTCACGGAATTCCTTCTTCATGCATATCTCTTCTTATGTTTATCTTGATCTTCTTAACTTTAATCAGCTACTGTCCTTATCTGATCATCCTTCAGCACTTAAGTTCTGATATCTATCTCCTGACAACATAAGTACTGATATCCCTTAAGTTCTGACTTCCAGTATAAGTACTGATCAGTTAAGTACTGATTTGTTCTGTTCAAATAAGATCTGAAATCTAAACATAAAACATATTAGCCATGACATTATCAAATATATCTAACAATCTCCCCCAACTTGTAAATTAACAAAATATACAAGTTTAACAGATATTTGATGATGTCAAAAACATTAAGTACAAATGCATGAGAAATAGACAAGATAACTACAACTTACAGTCCTTAAAGTTTTTACCAATTCAACTTCTGATAACAACTTCAATCTGTATAAACATCAGAATTTAAGCAGTTGTAGATCTTCGACTTGGCTTCATCATTTTCTGATCTCTCTGATGTCAGGAGTTGTTCTGAGATAATTCTTCAACAAACATTTCTCAGCATATCTGAGTTCATCAATCATTCTCCGTTTAACATCTTTAAGCTCTGCAGTATCTTCACCAGTTTGAAATATTGCAGCTCTGAGATCATTAATCTTTGCTTTTCCCAACTCCCGATCTAGTCTTATAACATAAGCTTTATTAGACTCTAGATTGAATTCAAGCCCCTTAATACCAAGATATGTTCTGATCTGTGCAGTATTAGGCTTCATATCAACAATATCACCATTGTGATTTCTGTACTTTGGAACATATCTGCTGTCAGACTTAACAGAATAAAGTCTTTTCTGTCTCTGAATCTGTTCCTTTAAGTAGTTTGCAGCAGTCTCTGTTATTCTGTCATCCACTTGAAGTAAGAACAATACATGCTCCAATTCTTCAAAATACTTCAACGGAATGGCATTTTGTCTTATATGATAAACCCTACCATCTGTCATGAAATACAACATGATGTATTCTTTCAAGTAGGTATGGTAAACCATCTGTACAGATTCTAGTCGATTCAATCTTTCAGGAGTTGCTCCAATACCTGGTTCACACAAGGAAGTTGGATCATCAGTAGTGTTGTGTACTCTTCTTTCATCAGCACTTCCCAATCCAGTTTTATCTCTAGCTTCCTTTCCAGTAACTACTCTTGCTTCAAAACCACTTGCAGTAGTCTTCAAAGGTTGAGTCTGTTTTGCTTTAGTGAATCCTGGTAGGAGTGTATTTGATCTTCCTTCTGATATCAAGTTAACTTGAGCTGTGTCAGAGGTTACTTGCTTCTTCTGAATATCAGAACTTACAATTTCTTGACTCTGAACAACTTGAGCCATGTCAGAGGTTGTTTTAAGAACTTTTCTTGAAGTCAGAGCAAGATTATCTTTTCCAACAGTAATTTCTTCTTCCTCAGGAGGTACATAAGGCTTGATAGGTTCACCAACCTTTTCTTTACCCTTGGATCTTGGATCTATCTGTGGTTGTGATCTAGCCAAAGTTTCTTCAGTATGTATCCTCTCTTTGATCACAATGCCTTTAGGTTTTGGAAGTAACTTTTTACCAGAAGCTTCAGATTTAGATGTGACTTTCTCTGATTTAAGTCTGGCTTCTTCTTCCTTTAAACTTTCCAAGTCCATCCCTGGATTTTCTTGAAGAAATAACTGTCTTGACATTTCCTCATCAAGATCTAGAAGTTCATCAGAGCTTATCCTTTTACCAGCAGCAGAACTTATTCTTTTCCCAGTATCAGAACTTGTTCTGTGACTAGCTTGTCTTGATGTAAACCTTCTACCTTGACTATGACCACTACCCATTCCAGAGTTTCCTTGGTCATCTTTTCCATCATCCTTTCCTTGCAGTGACTTGTTGGTCTTGCATTTGGACTTAATTACCTTCTCCCCCTTTTTGGCATCAGCAGGTAATAAAAGAGAGATAAGTAATTCCACTGAGGTCTGGATTTCAGTAAGTTGCGATTGCTGAGAAGCTTGATTTGTCAGAATTTGATCAATCTGAGCTTGTTGCTTCTCTTGAGTTTTCTCAATATAAGCAACCCTGTCAATGGTAGGTTGGAAGAACTTTTTCTTATCAAGTTTCCAAACTTGTTCCTGTTTAATAAAGTTCTCCTGAATCTTGTGTAGCTCTGCATGAGTATTGGAATGAAGACCTTGTAGATGTTTAGTACTCAATGCAGTGACTCTAAGCTGGGTTTTAAAATCATCAGAATTTAACATTTCATCAGCTTTAGTCAAGTGCTCAGCAAGATGTAAAGCATTTGGAACACATGAAACTGAGTTCCATTCCTTAGTCCACTCCTGACCTGCAGGAGTTTCACTCCAAGGTACTGGTGCATCCCTGATAACAAACTCCTTTAGCAGTTCAGACTTAGGAAGAGTCAGTGGAGGAGTATGTCCTGAAGGACCTGCTGCATCAGCATCTACAGTTGTAGCAGCTTCACCAGTATCTCCAACATTTGCAGCATCAGAACTTAAAGAATCAGTATCTTCTGATAAGACAACTGTATGAGTAGCAATGGAGGCTTCAACATCCTCTAATTGCTGATCTGATACTAAGTTCTGATCAACAGCCATATCCTGATGCTCACCTAAAATCTGATCATCATCTTGATGCAGAGAAGGTGTTAGTGATAACTCAGGAGTTTGAACAGCATCAGTAACAGGTGTTGTGGAAGGATTATTTGCTGTTGGAGCTTCTAACAAAAGTATTTCAGGCACAACCAAGTTCTGAATATCAATTTCAGCACTTGTGCCTGGATCAACAAGAGATATAGAAGGTGAATTAGCCTTGTCAGATACAGGTTCCTGAGATGGAATTGATGGAGAAGAAGTGACTGGAGCAAATTCCTTGTCTTGTGAGATCAGAGATTCCTGATCCCCTTCCTTAGCTGCTTCCTCCTCATCATCTGAAACTGGCCTCTGTGCCCTCTGTTTCTTGTACTTCCTTGTTGATTTGGATTCCTTGGGAGTTGCAGGAACCGTCATACGTCTAAGCCTCTTGAGAAGCCTGGAACCCCCAATTGCAGAATCCTTCTGAGAAGTTGCCTTCTCAGCTTCATCTATCATAGGTTCTGAAGATGGAATCTGATCCTCAGAATCTGATTCATCTCTCAAAGTAATCCTCCGCTTCTTCTGAGATGTTTGAGGAACAGTCTTTGTTCTCTTTGGCTTAGAGGATGTAGGCTTCACAGTAGGTGCTGAAGAAGAAGGTTGAGCATTCTGTGAAGTGGAGAGATAGGATTTGAGATAAGTTCTGAGGGTAGGTTGAGTAGAATGAGAGGTAGGGACTGAGGTTGATGGATTTTGGTTATGGTGAGTTGGTTGAACATTTGAGTAAACAGATTTGTAAGTAGCTGGATCAGCATTTACTAGAATCTGTTTCACAGACTGAGGAATCTGTAATTTTCTCACCATTGATTTCTTTGTGTCAGCATTTATCAGGTCGTTAAAGTACCTTTTTGCAACCTTAAAAGGTGGGGTTTGAGTGCTGACTAACTGGGGTTCAGCAGTACAATACGTATAAATAAGTTGACAGAATCTAGCAAAATAAACAACATCTCGATCCTCTGTCATCCTATCCCCAATAAAACCAATTATTCCAGTTGCAAAATCAAAATGAGTTTGATGGATAATAGCATACCCGATGTGCTGACTCAGAATTGGGATGGCATCAAAATTTGAACACTTGTTGCCAAAGGCCTTGGTGATGCAATCGAAGAAGAAACTCCATTCTCTTCTGATATTAGCCCGTTTCAATTGTCCAAGTTTCGTCAGACTCTTTTCATATCCCAATTCAGCCATTAACTCCCGAAGGGCTGAGTCCTCTGGAACTGAGAAAGTACAATCCTCTGGAAGATGTAAAGCCCTGCGTACTGTACCAGGAGTGACTACAAAAGATGAATCACCCACTTGGAAGATAATACTGGGAGTTCCACGGTTACCACCATCATCAAAAACGCCAGTCCTCCAGAACCTCAGAACTTGTTGACTTGAAAAGAATTCAGGCTGAGTTAAGGCGTACCCAACCTCACTATGTGCAAGAAGATCTTGCACAAAATGCAATTCAGATGGAGCTTCAGTATGATCAAGAATTGCAGCATAGTTGTTTGGAACGAACTTTGCTCCATCAATGATTAAATCCTTTGGTGCCATGTGAAAAATTTAGAGTTAAGTATGCCTGATAGGTGTTTGATATAATATCTGTAAGTAAACAACGGAAATAGTAAAGTGAAAGAGAGTAAAAGTAAGAAGAGAGATAGAAGATGAAGAAATGAAAAAGATTAAAGAAATCTTCTCTCTGCTGTACTTATACAAAAAAAATGTTACCGTTGGACACCTGTCAGACATGCAGTAATAACGGATAGTTACTGGGCTCGAGAAAACAGTAATCATGACTTACCCATTTGCCGAGTTTCAAGAAAAAAACTGTTCCTTTTATCACGGGAAACAATTTAAATTTTAACCCGTTATCACTGATTGGATTGTTTTTCACTGCAACATTAATATTCTGAAAATGAATCATGTTAAAAATGACCGAGATAATTTCTATGAATAAGTACTGACGGAGAATCAGAACTTAAATAAAAACAATAATTTAAATGGTCATCAGAATATCAATCAGGATTTATCAACACAAGATAAAATAACTCAGAGACAAAATCGTGAAGTAAAGACAGTTTTCATTAATATATCAAGTCAATACATATATGAAATAGAAATTACATCAATACAAGATTTTCCCTAAGCTTCTAATCCTAACATCAACAGCTTTAGTCCTAGCTAAGAAGCCTGACAAAGCTGAGGATGAAGAAGAACAGGAAGAAGACGAGATTAAGTCATCTTCCTCTTCCTATCTTCGACAAACAAGATAGCGAGTCGAATGATTCGCTCTTGCTGACGGATACGACGAAGGTGAAGGTCTCTTCGAACGGCCACCAGATCACGTTTGATAACCTCTGGAAATTGAATCCAGAGATTGTGAGGGATATTGGTGATATGGTAGGGAGTTGGTATTCCATTCAAAAAGACATGCACAGTCTCATCACCGTAATTGTAGAACCAGCCAAGTTCAGCCATTTGTGATAGTAAATGAAAAACAAGACTGAATTTGTGATACAAGTGGGATGAGAAGACTAATGTGAAGTGGCTGCATATATAGGCAAGAGAATGCCAAGAGACGCAAAGAAATTGAATGCTGACAGGTAGAAGTAATTCTACCTCGTCTCCCTAGACTTTGAAAAAGAATAACAGTCATTGGAAAAGGAATGTGCACATGTAACAAGAGTGAACTGTTCAAGGACGAGTGCCATTATGTTTTAACCATAGACTATTAATCTTCCACTTCAACATTTCGAAATGAGACTGTTACCAAATTTTGTTCACAGATAAGTCAAGTAAAGGGTTAGACTGAAAAATCAGAACTTAGACCTATACCAGAACTTAACAGTCATCAGAACATAATGTCTTAACTCGAACAAGGAATATCTATCTTAGTAAATACTCATACAAGTTCTTAGTTATGAACGTCAGAACTTAATCATCAGAACGTGTAACTAGAACTTGTCCTCAGAATTTGTGCAGAAGTGACACAATGACTGTTTATCTAAAATAACATAGACCACCACAGAAATTTCATCATTCATATGGAGTGATGTGTGTGTGCATTAAGCGAAATAACAGACAAAGAGTAAAGTCTGATCTACTTCAGTACATCTTAGAAATAAGTCATAATTAAAATTTTGCTAAAGAGCTGTCATTATCCTGAAACCTACTGATAAATGAGTTCATGCATGAGTTCACCTCTACTGTTTTTGTGCTAATTTTATGCATCTTTTGAAATTCTATTTTACAGAGGCTTCTCAGTGTAAGTGAGTCACGACTGTTTATTAGAATTTATGCTATTATCAGAGTATTTCTCCAGTAATCATAGAGTGTGAAAAGTCACCAAGAAAATATTTTGCTTTTCTAATGCATATTTACTTAATACCAGCAATGCACTTGGGTCGTCCCATTCACATTTTTACTCTAGATCTCAAAGGAGTACCTGATATTATTCTTTGATTCTTTTCTTTTTCTTTTGATAAGTGAGGTTTATCAGCACTTAGTACATTCAACAGTTTTACTAGAATCAGAACTTAAACAGATGAGTAGCATTATTCTAATTTGTGACTTAGTAATAAGATATACAAAGTAAACTTAACTAAGCTCAGTTATCAGAATTTGCTTGTGTCATAAGATTTCCACAGAAATAATTACTTCTTTCATGGGATCATTTGTTTATTTAAGACTAGTAGGTCAGTATCTAGCACAGTTATCCTCATGGGATTGAATAGTTACTGAAACAGACATATCACTTATCAGAGTTTAGAAACATATATCAGACAACAGTCAGTACTTAAAGACATTTATCAATTAATGCACAGAATATACAAAGAGATTAATTCTGTAAATACTGATCATAAAGTCTGATAACATAGAACAAGTTTAAGCAGATTTAGAGAAAGAACCTGAAATCATTCCAAGTTCATTTACCAATTTTGAAAAGGTAGCTTCACACAGTGGTTTTGTGAAGATATCTGCTACTTGTTGATCTGTGGGAACAAAATACAATTCCACTGTACCTTCATCCACATGTTCCCTGATGAAATGGTACCTTATGCTGATGTGCTTTGTCATAGAGTGTTGAACTGGATTACCTGTCATAGCAATAGCACTTTGATTATCACAGTAAATAGGGATTTTGAAATATGTTAACCCATAATCCAGTAACTGATTCTTCATCCAGAGAATCTGTGCACAGCAGCTTCCTGCAGCAATATACTCTGCTTCTGCAGTTGATGTGGAAATTGACTTTTGTTTCTTGCTATACCAAGAAACCAACCTGCCTCCAAGAAATTGGCAGCTTCCACTTGTGCTTTTCCTGTCAATTTTGCAACCTGCAAAATCTGCATCTGAGTAACCTATTAATTTAAAATCTGATTCTCTAGGATACCATAATCCTAGATCAGCTGTTCCTTTAAGATACTTAAAGATTCTTTTTACAGCTGTTAAGTGAGGTTCTCTTGGATCTGCTTGAAATCTTGCACAAAGACAGGTAGCAAACATGATATCTGGTCTACTAGCAGTTAGATAGAGAAGTGAGCCAATCATACCTCTGTAATCAGTAATATCTACTGAATTACCAGTATCCTTATCCAGTTTTGTTGCAGTGGCCATGGGAGTGGATGCACTTGAACAGTCTTGCATTCCAAATTTCTTCAGCAAATTTCTGGTGTACTTAGATTGACAAATAAAAGTTCCTTCTTCACTCTGCTTGACTTGAAGGCCCAGAAAATAACTAAGTTCTCCCATCATACTCATCTGATATCTTGACTGCATTAGGTTGGCAAACTTTTTGCAAAGTTTGTCATTTGGAGACCCAAAAATAATATCATCAACATAAATCTGGATCAGAAGTAAGTCCTTGCCATGGTTGAGATAGAACAATGTTTTGTCAATAGTTCCTCTGTTGAATCCACTTTCCAGAAGAAACTGAGCTAAAGTCTCATACCATGCTCTAGGAGCTTGCTTAAGTCCATAAAGTGCTTTATCAAGCCTGTAGACATAATCTGGATGTTTGGAATCTACAAAGCCTGGAGGTTGTTCAACATATACTTCCTCTTCCAATTCTCCATTGAGAAAAGCACTTTTCACATCCATTTGAAAGACAGTAAACTGTTTGTGAGCAGCATAAGCCATGAATATCCTTATGGCTTCTAACCTAGCAACTGGAGCAAATGTTTCATCATAGTCAATTCCCTCCTGTTGAGAATATCCTTTTGCAACCAGCCTTGCCTTGTTCCTTACAATTATGCCATCACTGTCAGTTTTGTTTCTGAATACCCACTTTGTACCAACAACCGATCTATTCTTGGGTCTTGGCACTAAGGTCCAGACTTTGTTTCTTTCAAATTCATTCAACTCTTCCTGCATTGCTTGCACCCAATCAGCATCTTGAAGAGCTTCTTCCACTTTCTTTGGCTCAGACTGAGAGAGAAAAGAATTGTAAAGACATTCATTAGAAGTACCTGTTCTAGTTCTGACACCTGCCTCAGGATTTCCAATTATTAAATCAGGTGTATGTGATTTTGTCCACTTCCTTGCAGATGGAAGATTTTCTCTAGAACTGGATGCTCCCCCATGATTCATGCTGTCTTCGGTTTCATTTTCTGATGCTCCCCCTGAAACTATGCTCTCTGAGTTGGATCCTTCAGTATTTAGATTTTCAGCACTGTCAGTACTTGGCTTATCAGAACTTGACGAATCAGAATTTGAAGAGCCAGATGTATGTTCTGATGCTTCTTGAGATGTGATAATATCTTGAGTATGCTCCCCCTGCATTGGTGCATCTTCCTTTGACGTAGTCACCACAGTTTCAATAACATCAGAGTTTAATCCATCAGAATTTACAGTATCAGGACTTAGACTGTCAGGACTTGAGGTATCAGAATATGAATCTTCATTTTCAAATCTCAGCTGATCATGATCAATGCAATCTTCAAGTCCAGTGATCTTCTTGTCATCAAAAGAGACATTGATAGATTCCATGACCACTTTTGTTCTCAAATTATAGACTCTGAAGGCTTTTGTAGAAAGTGGATATCCTACAAAGATTCCCTCATCAGCTTTTAGATCAAACTTGGATAGCTGTTCAGGATGAGTCTTGAGAACAAAACACTTACATCCAAATACATGAAAGTATTTGAGATTTGGCTTCTTGTTCTTCACCATCTCATATGGTGTTTTTCCATGCTTGTTAATGAGTGTTGCATTTTGAGTAAAACAAGCAGTCTGCACAGCTTCAGCCCAGAAATAGGTTGGAAGCTTTGCTTCTTCAAGCATTGTTCGTGCAGCTTCAATTAGAGTTCTATTCTTCCTTTCAACAACTCCATTTTGCTGTGGAGTTCCAGGAGCAGAAAATTCCTGCTTTATTCCATGATTTTTGCAGAACTCTTCCATTATCAAATTCTTGAATTCAGTGCCATTATCACTCCTCAAAATTTTCACAGAATCTTTGATCAATTTATCCAGATGTTTGACATGATCAATCAGGATAGATGCAGTTTCACTTTTTGTGTGCAAGAAATACACCCATGTGTATCTGGTGAACTCATCTACTATGACCAACGCATATTTCTTCTTTGCAATAGACATGACATTCACTGGACCAAATAGATCAACATGAAGCAGATAATAAGGCTCAAGAATTGATGATTCAGTCTTGCTCTTGAACGAAGATTTTCTTTGTTTAGCCTTCTGACATGAGTCACAAAGACCATCAGGAACAAATACTGATTTTGGCAGTCCTCTCACAAGATCTTTCTTGATCAGTTCATTTATCTTGTTGAAGTTTAAATGAGAGAGTTTCTTGTGCCAATTCCAGCTTTCTTCAGTTGAGGCTCTACTCACTAAACAGATTGCAGAACCATCAGAACTTGTTGAAAGCTTAGCTTCATAAATGTTACCACGCCTGAATCCCTTCAGAACAATTTTTCCTTTAGATTTACTAACTATTTCACAATGTTCTGCAAAGAAATCAACATGATAACCTCTGTCACAGATTTGACTTATACTCAGTAAGTTGTGTTTAAGTCCTGAGACCAGAGCTACATCTTTAATGATGACATTCCCAAGATTGATATTGCCATATCCCAAGGTTTTTCCAATGTTGCCATCTCCATAAGAAACACTTGGGCCAGCTTTCTCCACAAAGTCTGATAGCAGGGCCTTATTTCCAGTCATGTGTCCTGAACATCCACTGTCCAGAACTAAAATATTTTTCCTGTTGCCCTGCAATCAAAAAGACCACTAATTATTAGTTTTAAGGACCCAGACTTGCTTGGATCCTTTGGCCTTTTTAGGTTTGTTAACATTTGCAGCGGATTTAGCATCAGAGTTTATGTTAACAGTTTTCTTATCAGAACTTATACTAGAAGGAACAACAGAAACTTTCTTTAAAGAAGGTTTTATTTGATAATAATCATAGTACAAACTATGATATTCCTTACAAGTATAAATGGAATGCCATAAACTACCACAATGAAAACAAGGATTTTGTGGTTTGTATCTAACAGACTGACTCTTAACTCCTGACTTTGTAGATAAGGAGTTAATATTCTTATTCTTCCTGCAAAAAGAAGCCAGATGGTTAGAACTTCCACAGTTATAACATGCTTTCCTAGGAGCATCAGGAACAGATTTATAGTTATTGCTTTTATTCACACCTTCCTTTCCATTCCTGTTTTTCCTAGGTGATTTTGCCTTGTTTGCATTCTTAACATCTTTCAGCTTATGCTTAAGCTGCTTCTTCGTCATTAAGCCTATGTTAACTTCAGCTGTCTTTTCCTGTTTTAGTTTGTCAGAAGCTAATTCCTTTTTAACTTCTGATTTCTCATTTTCAGATTTTTCAGTTACAAACTTAACAGGTTTTAACTTCGGCTTTTGCTTATTAACAGGCTTAGTTACTTCAGTTCCTTTTTCATTATTTTCTCCATAACCTAAGCCCTCTTTCCAGTTTCCACTGCTTAGCAAATTTTGAGTTGTTTTGCCAGAGTTAGTCCAAGTTCTGATAATCTCTCTCTCCTTTTCTAACTCAGTTTTTAGAGATTCATTCATTTTTAGCACTTCATCCCTAACATAAAAAGCATCATCTCTATCCTTCTGAGTTTGATGAAACATGACTAACTCTTTTTCTAAGAAATTATTTCTTTTCTTAAAAGCAAGATTTTCAGAAGTTAATCTTTCACATGTTAAAGTTTGATCTCTATAACTGATAAACATGGTTTTAAGATATCTTCTCAACTCATTAATATCATCAGTATGAAAAGCATAAGTAGTCTGAGGTACCTTTGTTTCAGCAGCTTCAGAACTGCTCTCAGAACTTGATTTATCAGCATTTGCCATCAATGCATAGTTCTCCTCACTTTCAGAGTCTGAGGTGTCTGTCCAGCTTTTCTGCTTTGTGACAAGAGCTTTGCCTTTGTCATTCTTGGTCTTCTTGCACTCAGGAGATATGTGGCCTTTCTCACCACAATTATAACATTTAACATTAGCGTAATCTCCTCTGTCAGACTTTCCTCCTTTTCCTTCAGATCTTCTGAAATTCTTCTTTGTTCCATCTCAAGTTCATGAGTCTTGAGCATTCCATAGATTTCATCAAGAGTTGTTTCATCAAGATTGTAGTTGTCTCTTATTGTTGTTGCCTTCAAATCCCAACATTCAGGAAGAGCTAACAGGAATTTGAGGTTTGTATCTTCAAGATCATACTCCTTATTAACCAATGACAAGTCATTCAAGAGTTTGACAAATCTTTCATATACATCAGTCAATGACTCATTAGTCCTAGAGTCAAAGTGTTCATACTCTTGAGTGAGTATTGTCTTCCTGTTCTTCTTAACTGTTTCAGTTCCTTGACACCTTGTCTCCAGTGCATCCCATATCTCCTTAGCAGTCTTGCAGTTGATTACCCTGTTTGACATTACATTATCAATGGCACTATGCAATAAGTGACGTACCTTGGCATCCTTAGCAATAGATGCTATATCTTCAGCAGTGTAATCATTCTTTTCCTTTGGTACGGTCATTGCTGCTTCACCTGGAACTACAACAGCGAGCTTGGTAGGTTTGTGAGGCCCTTCCCTGATTCTATCAAGGTATTCTGGATCTGTTGCTTCCAGAAACATGGTCATCCTTACCTTCCATATGGGATATTCAGATGGTCTCAATATGGGAACTCTGATAGTCTCATATCGACTCTGAATTGATGTCTTTGATGATTCCTCAGTTTTGGTAGGCTTAGTTGGAGTTTCTGTGTCAGACATGATTGTGTTTGGATCTTTAACTGTATGTGTGTTAACAGATAGCTCTGATACCACTTGTTAGGTCACACTTTCACTGTAGAGGGGGTGAATACAGTGTTTATTACAATCAAATCAAACTTCAAGAACTTATGTAACAGAAAACAAACTTTATTAAAATAATAAACTCTGTTACAATCTGGAACTGTTATCTCTCAGTGATGAACAAAATATCACGAGAGCTGCTAGAGTTATAATCAATAATATTCTCAATAATGATAACACTTCTAGTGTAAACTCTATTCCTGTGTTTATATACTACACAGTTACAAGATATTCGCTAATTGATATGGAATATAATTCTGCTTCCTAAAATATATCAATCAGATATCTTCTATTCCAAGTATTCCATTCTTCACGGAATTCCTTCTTCATGCATATCTCTTCTTATGTTTATCTTGATCTTCTTAACTTTAATCAGCTACTGTCCTTATCTGATCATCCTTCAGCACTTAAGTTCTGATATCTATCTCCTGACAACATAAGTACTGATATCCCTTAAGTTCTGACTTCCAGTATAAGTACTGATAAGTTAAGTACTGATTTGTTCTGTTCAAATAAGATCTGAAATCTAAACATAAAACATATTAGCCATGACATTATCAAATATATCTAACAAAAATCCAGAAATTAAATTGGGGGTTAGGGTTTGTTCTTGGCTAATAAGATCGATTGAGCCCTGGTTTTTAATCCGTTGATGATGATCTTGATGCCAAATCAATCCTCGTGAAGAGGCCGATCTTTTAACACCAAGAACTCGAACTAAGGTTCGGTATTATGAATTAAGGACGTTCGTCGTTTTTGTTTCGAATTGGGTATTTATTTTCTGTTGATTGTCGATGGTTTCTGATGCTAGAATTAGGTTCCTGAGATTTTAGGGAGTCATTTTGTATAATTGGTTGAATTGTTTCGTTGCTTAAATTATAGATTGAGTTCGATTTATAAATCGATAGTTTCATATTCAAATTCTGAGATTCCTGGTAATTAGTTGTGGATTACAATGATTGTATAAGATTGTACTAATCTTGAACGTGATTTTAATATAAGAATCATGGTTTTTGGTTGAGTTTTGCGTATTTTGGATTGTTGGCTGGAGTTCTTCATTTTTTAATCGGAATTAGAGTTATGCAGGTTGTTAAAATGCTTGGTTGTTGATTCTGAGTTGCTGTTGTGATGTTGTTCAAAATCGGATTGAAAAATGATCGAAAACGAGGGCAAATCGGAACTCACCGGATTTTCTGGTCGGCCGGATTCTGGGCCGAAATACAGCGAGTTCTTATTGACCCCGTTGGGATAACTGACCTGTTTTTAAAACCCGGAAATGACCCGCTTTTTATCCTGAAAAATCCCTTTTCTGTTTTCCAAAACTGTTTCTGCATTTTTGGTTTTAAAAATAATTCAAAACAATTCATTTTTATTCCAAAATTCATTTTATAATTCAAAATTTAATTTGGTTAATTATTTTTAATAGTTAACTGAATTATTTTAATTCCAAAAATCATTTTCTTTTATTATTTTCAAAAATTGAAATTTAATTTAATTATTTATAATTTATTTTAATTAATTATTTATGAATTTAATTGATTGATTAATTCATTTAATCAATTAATTTTGTTTATAAATAATTAAATAAAATATAATTATTTATAATTAATTCAAATAATTCCTAAAAATTATTTTTGAGCTTTTAAAATTATATTTTGGTATTTAAAAATAAATTAATATTATTAATTGATATATTCCTATTTATTCTTATTTTAATCGTAATAAATAAACCGTTTGTCCGTTTAATACGAAACGAACGCGTATAGACTCAGAAAAATATTCTGCTTTCATTAAAAATACTTTCGAGACCAAAACTCTTTTGTTTCGAAAGGTTATTTTGCAAGTCAGTTTTGAGTCGCTTATTTATCTAAAAGTTATATTTTGACCCGATTTCAGTTTTAAACGTACCGAGTCGAACCTTTTGGCGAACTGAGTCATGTGTTATATGAATTATATGATATGTTGTTAGGAATATGTGTATTAGTTTGATGATAAGTTAAACAAAACACTTAAGTAGACATCTAGTGATAGTAGCCTCAACAGATAAGACCATTTTGGCTATCCGTTGAAGGAGTAGCTTTACTTAGAAATAAGTTTAGTATAGTAGCACATTTCATTCTCTGTATTTAAGTTGTAATTCTTAGATGTTGTGGGAAATTATCAGTCATGTTGACTACTAGTGGATATGCAAATAGGATGGTTAATTGTAAATATTTCATGCCTTGTAATTTTGTATAAGTGAAGTAGTATCAACTGATATTAAAAGCCTTCAACGGATGAGAAACAAAGCTTCAACGGATGTCTCTAAAGCTTCAACGGATAACATCCATCAACGGATGAGTGTTTCAACGGATAAAGCTTCAACTGCTAATGCATCAACGGATAAAGCTTCAACGGATAAAGTCATCAACGGATGAAAGTTTCAACGGATGCTTAGTTCAATAGCAGTTGATAGTGACAATTCATAAGCTGACAGAGGCACATGGGTTGACAGAGACAAACTGGAATGTGGCAGCCTCTAGGAGGAATCAAGAAAATACAGCATTTCCATTCTGGTGCAAACAAGGAAGTATTCAAAGATTCACAGCTAAACCTAAATTGCATTGGATAGAGAAATGAAGAAGAAATATGTGAAGAATCTTTTAATTGTATTTTACAGTTTTGTCTTCACTTGTAAACTTGGTGATATATAAATCAAGTAGCAGCTAGTAATTAGATGGTGAATTTTCCAGAGCTGTTCAGAAAAATCCAGAGAGAAAATCATCTAGTTTGTACTAGGACGCAGCTGTGATTTAATTCCTTGAATCACAGATTTTCTGAAATAACACATCTCTCGTGGAACAACAAATCCACCAGAAAAGTTTTTAAGTTCTTTGTGTTCTTTACATTTGTGTTTGAATATATATATCTGTCTGTATTAGCTTCAAGCAATTCACACACATTTGCTCACTAAAATACTTAGCCTTAGAAACTGCTCAAAACTTGAAAAAGTTTTGAGATTTACATTCAACCCCCCTTCTGTAGATCTCATTGTTAGTCCACTGGGAATAACAATTGGTATCAGAGCAAGCTCTTAACATACAAAGAGTTTAAAGATCTATTCTGCTAACATCATGTGTAAGAAGGATATTGGTGTAAAGATTCCAATCCTGGAAAGAGATAACTATCATCATTGGAAAGTGAAGATGCATTTACATCTTCTCTCTCAAGATGAAAGCCACATCATCTGCATTGAAAATGGTCCTCACATCCCTCATAAGGTGGCTACAACTGCTACTGCAACAGTTGCTGTTAAACAGTCTATTGCCAAGCCAAAAGCAGAATGGACTGTTGAAGATATTGAAGAGGTTCACAAGAACAAGAAAGCCATGAACATTCTGTTTAATGGCCTAGATCAAGATATGTTTGACAATGTCATTAACAGCCAAACTGCTAAGAAAATTTGGGATACTGTGCAACTTATCTGTGAAGGTACTGAGCAAGTTAGAAAAAACAAAATGCAGCTTCTCATTCAACAGTATGAATATTTTCATTTTGAAGAAGGAGAATCATTGAATGACATCTTCAACAGATTTCAGAAACTGTTGAATGGATTGAAGCTGTATGACAGAGTGTACCAAGTCAAGGACTCCAATTTAAAATTACTGAGGTCTCTACCAAAGGAATGGAAGCCTATGACTGTTTCTCTAAGAAATTCTCAAGATTATAAGGACTTCACACTTGAAAGATTATATGGAATTTTGAAGACCTATGAACTTGAGATGGAGCAAGATGAGCTGTTGGAAAAGGGAAAGAGAAAAGGAGGATCAGTTGCACTTGTAGCTGACAATGAGAAGATTGAAGCCAAGAATGAGGAAAAGATAATGCCAAGTCTCAAAATCGGCACAATCAAATCAGAATCAAGCAAGGGAAAGGAGCAAGTAGCTGAGGATGAAGACAATTCCAGTCAAGATGACTCTGATGATGTTGATGAACATCTGGCTTTTCTGTTCAGGAGGTTTGCAAAGATGAAATTCAGGAAAAATACAAAATTCACTAAGTCAAACAAAAACATGGTGGACAAATCTTAGTTCAAATGTTATAACTGTGGCATTAGTGGACACTTTGCAAATGAGTGCAGGAAGCCAACCTCTGATAAGAAGAAATTTGAGCAAGTTGATTACAAAAAGAAGTATTTTGATTTGCTCAAACAAAAGGAAAAAGCTTTTCTGACTCAAGATGATTGGGCAGCAGATGGAGTCAATGAAGATAATGATATGGAATATGTCAACCTAGCCCTGATGGCTAATTCTGATGAAAATGAAACTAGTTCATCAAGCAACCAGGTAATTAATACTGATCTCTCTCAGCTTTCTAAGATTGAATGCAATGAAGCCATAAATGATATGTCCAATGAATTATATCATTTGCGTGTTTCCCTTAAATCACTAGCTAAAGAAAATACAAGAATCAAAGAGAATAATGTGTTTTTAAGTGATAGGAATGCTGTGTTAGAGGATCAGGTAATTGAGCTTGAATAGATTAAAATTAAATGCTTGACTGTTGAGAGTGAACTAGAAGAAGCTGTTAAAAAAGTAAAAATTCTTTCTAAACAATTAAAAAGTGAGCAAGAGGTAATCAAGGCCTGGAAAATATCTAGGGATGTTAGTGCTCAGATTGTCAAGGTTCAGGGAATTGAATCATTCTGTGAGAATGCCTGGAAGAAAAACAAAAAGGAGTTAGAATTAATTGATGGATTGTTAACGGATGTGGAATCAACAGATGATGAAAGTTATCTGTTGAAGGAAGAAAAAGAGCATCCGTTGAAGGCTCATCAATTAAAACAGGCAAGTGATTCTAAAAAGAAAAATCTCAATAAGAAGGTTGGTTCAACTTTCAAGAACTTTGTCAAAGAAGGAGCTAGCACATCCAAAGCTGCCAGTAAGGTGAATATAGGACACATGACTTTAGATTAGTTGAAAAATAGGCTTAAGTTGGTTGAGGATAAAAAGGAAACTAAAAGAAAATCTAATAGAAATGGGAAGGTAGGGATTAACAAACACAACAATTACACACCTGATAAGTATGCTCCTAGAAAAAGCTGTGTGCATTATAAAAGTGTTAATCATCTATCTGATAACTGCAAATCTGTTAAGAATGCTCCCATGCCTTTAACTCCCTCTATGCCTAACATGTCTATGTCACCTCTGCATGCTATGCCTGTTATGTCTCATCAGAATCCTCATGCACATTTTGCAAACATGCCATATGTTAATAATCCTTATTTTACTACATTTAGTATGCCTCAGATGCCATACAACATGCCTATGTGGAATAATATGTTTGCACAATCCATGCCTTATCAAATTCAACCAAATGTGCTAAATGATTCTGTGACTAACCCTACACTTCAACCAACTACATCTGAGACCAAGGTTGACCCAAAGTTACCTAAGTCAAAAGATGCAGGAGGAATGAAGTCTAGGAAAAAGACTAACAAGGCTGGACCCAAGGAAACTTGGGTACCAAAATCAACTTGATTGATTTTGTTGTGTGCAGGGAAAAAGAAGGAATCTATGGTACTTGGACAGTGGCTGTTCAAGACACATGACAGGAGATTTCACCCTGCTCACAGAGTTCAAGGAGAGAGCTGGCCCTAGCATAACCTTTGGAGATGACAGCAAAGGGTTCACTATGGGATATGGCTTGATTTCAAAAGAAAATGTCATCATTGATGAAGTTGCATTAGTTGATGGTCTCAAACACAATCTATTGAGCATCAGTCAACTATGTGACAGAGGGAATACTGTTTCCTTCAATTCTGATGCCTGTGTTGTCACAAGTAAGAAGGACAACAAAGTGGTTCTAACTGGAGTTAGAAAAGGGAATGTGTACTTAGCTGACTTCAACTCTACAGATTCAGAATCAATTACTTGTCTTCTCAGCAAAGCAAGTCCAGATGAAAGTTGGCTATGGCACAAGAAGCTGTCCCATTTGAATTTCAAGACAATGAATGATCTAGTCAAAAAGGACTTAGTTAGAGGAATCCCTCTAGTGGAATTCACAAGGGATGGACTGTGTGATGCTTGTCTGAAAGGAAAATTAAAGAAAACATCATCCAGTAAGAAGCTTGAATCAGCAATTGATGAACCACTACAACTGCTACACATGGATCTTTTTGGACCAGACAATGTATTGTCAATTTCAAGGAAAAGATATTGCCTAGTGATTGTAGATGATTTCTCAAAGTTTTCATGGGCTTATTTCCTTGGATCAAAGGATGAAGCTAGTGAAATCATTATCAATCATATCAAGCAAGTCAACAATCATCCAGATTTCAAAGTAAGGAATATCAGGAGTGACAATGGAACTGAGTTCAAGAATACAACCATGAAGTTGTTCCGTGAAGAAAATGGGATCATGCATGAGTTCTCAGCTCCAAGGACTCCACAACAAAATGGTGTGGTGGAAAGGAAGAATAGATCACTAATTGAAGCTGCAAGAACAATGCTTGAAGAGTCAAAACTCCCAACATACTTTTGGGCTGAGGCTGTTAACTGTGCATGTTACACTCAGAATATTTCTCTAATTAATCAGGCAAAAGGCATGACTCCCTATCAATTGTTCAAGAGAAGAAAACCAACTTTAAACTTTCTGCATGTCTTTGGTTGCAAATGCTACATTATAAGGAATCAACCTGATCACAAAGGGAAGTTTGATGAAAAGGCTGATGAAGGAATATTTGTTGGTTATTCTGCTGGAAAATCATATAGAGTCTACAATCTCGGAACCAGCATTGTCATGGAATATGTGCATGTTGTGTTTGATGATAAAAAGATTGATAGACTAACAGATGAGGGAAATCATGAAGGACTCAAATTTGACAACATTGAAATATATTGTGATGATAGTGAAGATAAGAATGATGGAGAAGGCACCTCGAAAAGAATTCAAAATCTGCCTTTGGATAATGCACAAAATGCTGCATCCGTTGAAAGTCATAATTCAGCTTCCGTTGATAGAAGCAATGCAGCATCCGTTGAAAGGCAAAGTGCATCATCCGTTGAAGTTCATAATGAAGCATCCGTTGATCACAGTCTGTCAACGGATAATCATTTCACTTCATCAGTTGATAGAACTCCCAATTCCTTTCAAAGGATCAGCAACTCAGGGGGAGTTTCAACCAATCAATATTCTATCTCACATCATGACAATACTGAGGCAACCTCATCTAGAGCTAATCTACCACCTCAAAGGAAATGGACCAAGAATCACCCTTTTGAACTGATCATTGGTGATGCTACATCTAAAGTGCAAACTAGAAGGGCTACTCAAGATGAATGTCTGTATAGTAGCTTTCTATCACAGGAGGAACCTAAGAGAGTGGAAGAAGCTCTATTGGATCCAGATTGGATTTTAGCAATGCAAGATGAGCTAAACCAATTTGAAAAGATCAAAGTATGGAAGCTGGTACCCAAGCCAAAGAACAAGAGTTTTATTGACACAAAATGGGTATTCAGAAATAAGATGGATGAAAATGGCATTGTCATAAGGAATAAAGCCGGATTGGTTGCTAAAGGCTATTCTCAACAAGAGGGAATATATTTTGATGAGATATTTGCTCCAGTTGCCAGACTTGAAGCCATCAGAATCTTTCTAGCCCATGCCAATTTCAAGGTCTATCAAATGGATGTCAAGAGTGCATTTCTGAATGGGGAATTGGAGGAAGAAGTTTATGTAAGCCAACCTCCAGGATTTGAAGATCCAAATTTTCCAGACTATGTGTATTATCTATTGAAAGCACTCTATGGACTAAAGCAAGCACCTAGAGCCTGGTATGAGACTTTGTCAAAATTTCTTCTAGATAATCACTTCACAAGAGGTACTGTTGACAAAACTCTTTTCTTTAGAAATGTTAATGGCTCTACAATACTTGTTCAAATTTATGTAGATGATATTATATTTGGTTCTACAGATGATAAGCTTTGTAAAAAATTTGCTAAGTTAATGCAAAGTAAATATGAAATGAGCATGATGGGAGAGCTAACTTATTTTCTTGGTTTACAAGTCAAACAAGTTAGTGGTGGAATTTTCATTAGTCAAACTAAATACATTTATGATCTTTTAAAGAAGTTTGACTTAATGGATTGTTCATCTGCAAAAACTCCCATGGCCACTGCCACCAAGCTTGAATTAAACAAGGCTGAAATGTCTGTAGACATTTCAAGTTATAGAGGCATGGTTGGCTCACTTTTATATTTAACTGCTAGTAGACCTGATATAATGTTTTCTACATGTCTCTGTGCTAGATTTCAAGCTGACCCTAAAGAGTCTCACTTAGTGGCTATTTAAAGGATTTTCAGATATCTCAAAGGGACTCCAAATCTAGGAATTTGGTACCCTAGAGAGTCTGGTTTTGATCTAATTGGCTACTCAGATGCAAATTATGCAGGTTGCAAAATAGACAGGAAAAGCACAACTGGCACCTGTCAATTTCTAGGGAATAAGCTTGTGTCATGGTTCAGCAAGAAGCAAAATTCTGTTTCAAAATCAACAGCTGAAGTTGAGTACATTGTTGCTCGTAGTTGCTGTGCACAGATACTGTGGATGAGGAATCAACTATTTGACTATGGTCTAACTGTTGACAAAATTCCTATATTCTGTGACAACACAAGTGCCATTGCCATTACTGAAAATTCAGTGCAACACTCAAGAACCAAGCACATTGACATCAAGTACCACTTCATAAGGGAATATGTAATGAAAGGTACAGTGGAACTTCATTTTGTTCCAAGTGAAAAGCAGATTGCAGACATATTTACCAAGCCACTTGATGAATCAACATTCACAAGATTAGTAAGTGAGCTAGGTATGCTTAATTATTCATAAATTCACGTCCTCATTATAATCTGCTTTGAAGCCTGAAATGAATTTGTGGCAAGAACAAAGTTGGCTTTAAGTAAAGTTTATTCTATCAATGGATATTCCCTATCCGTTGAAAGCCAAAATTGTTCTATCAACAGATGTTCATTATCCGTTGAAAGAAAAATATATTTCTGGTAATTTTATCCTTCAACGGATAAAAACAGTGTTAATCTTCAACGGATAACTATTTACCTCATCCGTTGAAGTGTCACATCAGTTACTTTAAGTGAGTCACAGCCGTTGATTCGTTTACTTAACCGTTGATACATATATACACAGTTGTATGTATTTGTATTAAAGGCAGTTTTCAGAATTTTTACAGTTTTCTTTATTCTTAAACGGCTGTAATTTACTTAAAAGTATCATTTAATCATTTTATTTACGTTTTAATTCGAGAAAGTATAAAAGCCCATTGAATTCTTATTTTCACTTTACGCTTTCTTGTAATTTTTACTCTCTTTCTCTCCCAAAACTCTCAATCTTTTCTCTGCAACCTCTACTCACAACAATGGCACCAGTAGTCAAGATTATGTCTCAGTCTGGCTTTGTTTATGAAAAGAACAATTTCTTAGCTTTGGTGGAAAAGAATGAAGCCCACTCAGATTATCACAAGATGATGGACTTCATCAAGAACTGCAAACTAAGCTATGCAATGCTGGAAGCCCCAACTATCTATTGTAAGGTAATTGAGGAGATTTGGACAACTGCAGAGTTCAACTCCACAGATATGACCATTGCTTTCTCTCTCAAAGGTAAGGATTACTGTATTAACTGTGATGATATACAGTCTTGCTTTAAGCTACCCGAGAATAATGCCATGACACCACACACTGATAATGATGTATCTGCTATGTTAGATTCCATAGGCTATTCTTTTGATTCTGCTAGTTTAGGGAGCATTAGAAGGAAGGGCCTTAGGAAAGAATGGAGTTTTCTTGGAGATGCCTTTATCAAGGTTTTCTATGGGAATATTAACAATTTTGATGCCATAACTTCATCTCTTGTTAATATGCTCTATATGCTAGTTTCTGATAGGTACTTTAATTTTAGCAACTATGTCATGCTAGAATTAGGTTCCAGGTTAGGTAACAAAGCTAATATACCTCATAACATCTACTATGCTAGATTTTTTATGTTATTGGCTAACCATGTTGCTGAAGATTTGGTCATAACTAATGAGAGCAATAAACTCAAATGTTGGGCACGAGAAAAGGGTCCTTGCAGACCTTTTGAGAATTAACCTCAACAGCCAGGTGCCATTGGTATATTTACCAATAATGAATGCACCTCAAGTAAGTGAGGTAAATACTTCTGCAACTCCTACCTCTTCCAACCCCATTGTTTCTTTACCTTCTAGTGTGGCAATGGAATCTGTGTCTTTGTCCTAACAGATTCCTACCAAAGCCACCAAACCTAAAATTCCAAAACACAAGTCAAAGAAAATCACCTCTGTTGTTTCTCAAAAGACAACAGTTGTAACAACTACCATAAACCCTGAAGGGAGTGAACAGGGTGTGAGTGGTGAGGGGAGGGGTGAACATCAAGAAACCCCCCAGGATAAGGTGGGAGAGGTGAGTGGTACCCTAGCCAGCCAAGCCACAGTTTCTCAAAAGACTGTGGTGGTTCAAAAGGAGTCAAACACATCCCTAGTTGCATCCTCCCAAAAGGATGCAGCTATTAAAAATAGTCCCCAACCAGGGACACAGAACAAAAGAGGGAGGGACACTGAAGCCACACATTCACCTATCAAAGCCTTTTCAAGAAGAAAGAAGGCTAAAACCCTAGTTTCAACACAGGGGGCACACACTGTACAGATACATCCACCTGTATCTTTGCCTTCTCAAATTTAGCTTGATGTGGCTCCAGCAAATGTGGAGTCACAACCCCATTCTCTCATAATAGACACACATCAATCACCAAATTCTCCATCACCATCTCTGGATGTGGATATGATATTCACATCAATTCTTGATTCTCCCTCTTTAAAACTCAGGGAGGAGCCCCACTCAAATCCTGGTGATCATCATCTTTTAGATGATTTGTTGGATCATTAGCAAATTCTTTCAGACTTAGTTGAAGAATCTGTGTCACCTCACTTAAAATCAATTCACACAGATTTAACAATTATGTCACTTTCAAAATCTACATCTTTTCCTTCTTCAACGGATATCTCTCATCCGTTGACAAGTGGTTGTTCTTCGACGGATAAGTTTAACAGCAGTTATCCGTTGATATCATCAGTTTCCACTTCAACGGATACTCCCTATCCGTTGATGGTCTCTACACATATAACTGAATCAATTCCAAGTGTATAAGACATGGTTACTGTTGGGTCCCAATGTGTTTGTAGAAGGGGGGTTGAATACAAACAGTACCAAATAATCGAATAAATGCGGAATAAAAAATGTGAAACAAAATTCAAGTTAAATAAAAATATTATTAAACTTGAAAGGTGTTACAACAACTGTATCGATTACAAGGAATTAATCTCAAATCAATTATCACAAATCTAGAATAAATTCGACATGAACTTTTTCTATTTTTGCAATAATTAGAATCAAATGCTAAACGCGATTTGAGATTAAGTTCTAGGGATTTTGATCCGCTAGATTGTTACACAAGAACAAGATAAAGATTTCTAGTTGATTGGATTTAACTTTACAATCTAGAAATTGATCTTGAAGTTTTGCAGAGAAGAATAAAATATTTGTTGCGGCTGCTCTGTTCTTGTTTTTTTGACTTGTGTATTGGATGGATAAAAAGATCTGCTGCTTGTCTGCTTCTTTTTAATCAACAGAATAGAATTGAACTGGCAAGACAATCCTGAGCTCAGCAAGACAATCGGTAGGACAATGGATTGAACTAGCAAGACAATCTGAATGAACTAGCATGACAATCAGAATGAACTAGCATGACAATCAGAATGAACTAGCAAGACAATCCTCCTCCTAGTGTAACTTTCGGTGAGACTATTGAAAATGGCCTAGCATGACAATCGGTATGACAATCCTGATTGTCATGCTAGTTCATTTTCAATTGTCTTGCTGATTTAATCCAGATTTTAATCCAATTTAAATTCTGAAAATTCCTAAAATTAATTCAGAATTAATTAATCAATTAATTCAATTAATAAATAAATTATTCTTCGCAGATATAATTTATTTTCTTAATTAAACTAGATGACTTAATTAATTAATAGAGAATTAATTCTAGTCTTGAGCAGCAACCATTCTTCTGCAAATCTTCTGAAAATCACTGAAAATTATGAATCAATTCCACCACTTCAACGTTGACACTCGATGTACTGTCTGGTTCATGAGTGACTAACTTCCGTGACGTTTCTTCATGTCTTGACTTTGACGCTTTGATTTTCTTCAGATTAAATCCTTGTAATTAATGATACTCTGACGAGATCTCTGTCACTTGATTAAATCCACGATCTTGATTTATATCACTGAGGCATGATCAACTTCTTGAACTTCTTCCAGTGAATTAACTCCTCAAGTCTGTAGATGGACCTTGTTTCTGAATCCTTTGACAGATATTACTTTGCGAGATCTCTCTGACGGTCGATCCACTATTTACTTATTACATTCTTATTTGAGTTGAGTTGAATCCTCGAATATACAAATAGGTCTATGACATATGACTTACAATCTCCCCCTATTTGTTTGTTAGACAATAACACACAAATACCTAGAGGATAACTCAACTAACAAATAAGAAAAAGATATAAACATACATGTAAAGTAAATAGCAGAAAAGTTCTGGATGAGATTTAACATTTTCCAGATTCCAGGTAGATGTTCCTCTAGACTGAACATATCTTCAAGTAGTTCCATCTTCATTTGTACAACCACATTTCCTGTTGAGAAGCCCATATCTCTTGCTTCTCCCCCTATGAGAATCAACTGATTAAAGAAGATCACCTTCGTTTTACCACCTCTCCCGTACAATAGGATCCGTAGTTAGAAACAACAATGGTGTGGTGTAGTGTACATGTAGGATCTTTTTCTTCCTCCCTGCTATTTCTCCCCCTTAGTTGAGGAATCCTCCAAACTATTACTTAAGCTTTTATCTCCCCCTTAAAGAAGGAATGTATGCCGTCGTCTGAAGGAGTTCTCATATTTCACTTGGTTGGAAAAGAAATAACAAGTAGTTTCTTTTTCTACCTCACTGTGAGTGTGTGATTCTGTTTAGTGTACCTCACATGTGTTTCACTCTTCTCTCCACTCGTGTTTACACTCTTTCTCACAAGTGTATCACTCTTCTCTCATAGCTCCATAATCCAGCTGTACCTGCAAGGAAAATCACCTTAGCCATCCTTAAGGAGGTCACAGGTGGTGCAATGGGAGTTCACAAATCCCCATCCTTGTTAAACTCGTCAGATAAATCTGAGTCATAATCTACAAGTTGCTAGTTTCCCTTTTAGGGTTCCAGATTTGAATTCTGGGAAGGTAAACAATGATCCAACGATTTTAGCATAAAGATCAAAGTTCCCTTCTAATGTCTGTGAAGACATTTCCTTGTGACTTATCAGGTAATATCTGAATCATTGTCAACAAGTTGCCGATCTGCACCTATGTCAGATCCACTATCCGCAGATGCATCCATGGGATTTAAGCCTGGGGAGGTAGACACTGACCACTGACATATGGCTTTTGGATCAGTATCCTCTCCTAACACCTGTAAAGGCAATTGGTCCACTAACAAACCTTGAACAATCGAATCTGACCTTAAAATGGTCGAAACTCTTGTTTCCGTCAACTCATCCTTTGTGTGTGTAACCTCTCCTTGTGCATCAAGAATTGATTATGTTTGAAGTGGTGACACTACATCAGATACCTTGACCGACAGGCAAAATTCAATAGACGCACCCTGTTGAGAGAATGAATCTAGTAACTGTTTTTGTGCCTTTTCAGCCATTACATCTTTTTGAGAAGATGTATGGGGGCTAGCAGTTGTCTCGGTTTAAATACTACTCATCTATGTAGGAGACAGAGCTGCTGGGTTGACTACAGAACCTTCCTTATGTGGTGCACTAGGCACTATCTCCCTCACGCTCATTCATACTACATTTAGTGGTAAGAGAGTGTTGGTTGGTTCTGTTTTTGTGTTTGTCTTTACAGTCTGGGATAGACGTTGTGGGTTTTCAACCTCATGACTGTTAATGAAAGAAAGTCATTGGAGACTGAACCTGTAACACAGAATATATGGTAATAGAGAGAAAATGATTTACAATAGTGATTTCAAAAGATTTTACATGAAATAAGAAATCACTAATGTAGAAAGAAGTTTAATTTTTATTTTTCACTATGAATGAGTTTTTGATAAAACATTGATCACTTAGGGTAAAGTCTAAGTAATTCTCATTCATGTCAAAAGCTTACAAATATCTGCAACATAATGTTAACAACATATCATTGACCGATACTTGTCAAGTACTTTAGATACTAATTGTTATGTTGCATTATCAATATACCACTGCACATATAAAACAATATGATTGTGCCTAGTGATAAAATAGTTATTAATATGACGACTCTACTTATTCATATAAAATTATAACTTCTGTTAGAGTGCCATACCATGTCCTTGACGATTGCTTGAGCAATATACTAGTTCATACCAACCTGAAGTGAGATTGTGAAGAAGAAATTGCATAGTCTAATAGATTTGCAGCTGCAAAGTCCATGAACTGTGGTGCATTGACTTCCTCTTTTGACTTACCAACCAGGAGTACACTTGTACACATCTTACTAGAGTACAATTCCAAGTGTAATGTGCAGCAGGTGTCTGATATGTCGTAATATTCTCAAATCTCGTCACTGGTGCTATATGTTAGATACTGCTTCCTGATAATAACCTAGCACAATATACAAAATTACAATGATAACATTCCCAGCTTGCAAACAGCCATATCCCTCAGATAAACCTTTGCTGTTATCTCCAAAGGTAATCAGGGAGCCAGCTTTCTCAATCCTCATTTGATAGCAGGGCTCTATCTCCGGTCATATGTCTTGATGATCCACTGTCAAGAATCCACACTACCGGTTACACCTGTATACTGCCCTGCACTTCAAATGGATTAGACCTTCTTCGGAACCCAAACTTGGTTGGGCCCGGCATACTTGTAGAATTGTCCTTTGTCAGGCAAAACAACATTTTTAATTTTAACGATCTCAACATCCTCAATGACTGAACATTTGACCTTGTAAACAACCTTAACAAATTTCTGTTTAAGCTTAGGCACAAATGTCTCCTTTCTAGCCTTAGAAGGACTAGCAGTCTTAGACCTATCATGCTTCTTGTTATTCACATGCTGACGAGTAGTACTCTTATCATTAGACACATGCTTACCATTAAAATAAACATACATCATATTAAAAGCACAAGACATACAATTAGCAACACTACATGCTTTATGAGAGTGATTAACAGCAGGTAATTTATGCATGGTAGACATGGAATTATTGTTATCCAACTCATGTGTGTCTGAGTTAGTCTCAGTTGCTTTCACAACTTTGACTGGAACTTTCGACTCACTTAACTTGGAAACAATCTTCTCATTAGCATGATCTTCAGCACGTATTTCTTCATGAATAACAGAAGAGGTCGCATCAAATGGTTCAGCAATTGATGCTTTATAGAGGGGTTCATCAACACCCTTAAGCACATGTGGTACTTCCCTCCCTTTAGCACAGACATGAGGAGGGGAGTTTATGCCTAATTCTCCAATAGCAGCATTGTAATCATAACCTATTCCAGATGTTTGATTAACAGCTTGCTTACTGTAGAACTCTTTAGCCTTCGAACAAGAATTGAAGTAGGCTCTAACCTTAGTCTCAAGACCGGTGATCTTGTCTTTGAGAATAGTTTCGAGTTTTCTATAACAGTCAACTCTATTCTCTAGAAAAGATACCTGTTCTTTTAATTTGTCTTGATTAATGTGCACAAGTCTTAATTCATTGACCTCTTTCTCAAGGTCTGTGATCTGTAAACTTAACAGTTCATTATCACGACGTGCACAATCTAAGTTACCTCTTAGATGATAAACCATTTCAGCATCAGAAAGTTTTACTTCTATTCTTGACGATGAAGCTTTTCCATCAATAGCCATAAGAGCAAGATTTCCTTCATCTTCATCTTCACTGTCAGTATCATCCCAGCTTCTTCCCTTTGCCAGATAAGCCCTTTCAGAGTTCTTTCTTACTTGCTTTGGCTTCCTACATTCTGTGGCAAAGTGTCCCAACTCATTGCAGTTATAGCATCTAATGGTGCTTCGATCAACCATCCCTGTTTTGTACCCACCACTGCTGGTGTTAGAGGATGAAGATCCACCTTTCTGGAATTTGTTGTAGTTGGACTTGTACTTAAGCTTGGGATTCCTCCTGAATCTGACATGGGAGAATCTCTTGACAATTTGGGCCATTGATTCATCTTCCAATTGCTCCAGCTCTTCCAAGGAATAAAAATCATCACTTGATTGATTTGTAGTAGGAGGATCATATTCTGCTACTAACTCATTTTCCTCACCCTTGGAAAACTGTACCATTCTTTCTAACTGTTGAGATTGTTGTTGTTGTTGACCTTCAGCTACAAGTGCATTAGATGTGCTGACCATTCTATCCTTCCCGTAGACTTCCTTCTGTTGAATCTGCTCCAACTCATAAGTTTTTAACACTCCATAGAGCCTGTCCAAAGAAATCTCACTCAGATCTCTAGCTTCTCTAATGGCAGTGATTCTATGTTCAAGATGAGCTGGCAGTGTTAAAAGGAACTTTTTGTTGACCTCCCTGATTGAATAATACTTTCCATTGATGTTCAGGTTGTTGATCAACGCATTGTACCTCTCAAACACTTCAGTAATTCCTTCTCCTGGATTTGATTTGAAATGTTCATATTCAGAGGTAAGGATTTCCAACTTGTTCTCCCTAACTTCCTCTGTGCCTTCATTAATCACCTCAATAGTTTCCCACATGTGTTTGGAATTTTTACAGTTCATCACATGTCTGTTCATCAAGGGATCAAGGGAATCAATTAATATTAATTGAAGGCTGGCATCCAAGGAGGCTTCTTCCTTCTCAGCAGGAGTAAAATCTTCAGGCTCTTTTGGATAGGTTCTAGCTTCAGTAGTCACCACACCATCTATTATTACCTCCGGTTCAATAACCATCGGAGTTTTTATACCCTTCTTTAACAAGTTTGAATATTTGGGATTTGCAACTTGTAAAAATAATAGCATCTTCTTCTTCCACATGATATAATTCTCTTTATCAAATTGTGGAATTTTAACGGTTCCAACTTTATGTGAAGTCATTATGAATTTTTGAATAAATAAAAATTCAAGGAGTTGAAAAATCACAAAAGTCTAGGATCTTGATTTGTTCGTTAATCAGAAGGCTCTGATACCAATTGTTGGGTCCCAATGTGTTTGTAGAAGGGGGGTTGAATACAAACAGTACCAAATAATCGAATAAATGCGGAATAAAAAATGTGAAACAAAATTCAAGTTAAATAAAAATATTATTAAACTTGAAAGGTGTTACAACAACTGTATCGATTACAAGGAATTAATCTCAAATCAATTATCACAAATCTAGAATAAATTCGACATGAACTTTTTCTATTTTTACAATAATTAGAATCAAATGCTAAACGCGATTTGAGATTAAGTTCTAGGGATTTTGATCCGCTAGATTGTTACACAAGAACAAGATAAAGATTTCTAGTTGATTGGATTTAACTTTACAATCTAGAAATTGATCTTGAAGTTTTGCAGAGAAGAATAAAATATTTGTTGCGGCTGCTCTGTTCTTGTTTTTTTGACTTGTGTATTGGATGGATAAAAAGATCTGCTGCTTGTCTGCTTCTTTTTAATCAACAGAATAGAATTGAACTGGCAAGACAATCCTGAGCTCAGCAAGACAATCGGTAGGACAATGGATTGAACTAGCAAGACAATCTGAATGAACTAGCATGACAATCAGAATGAACTAGCATGACAATCAGAATGAACTAGCAAGACAATCCTCCTCCTAGTGTAACTTTCGGTGAGACTATTAAAAATGGCCTAGCATGACAATCGGTATGACAATCCTGATTGTCATGCTAGTTCATTTTCAATTGTCTTGTTGATTTAATGCAGATTTTAATCCAATTTAAATTCTGAAAATTCCTAAAATTAATTCAGAATTAATTAATCAATTAATTCAATTAATAAATAAATTATTCTTCACAGATATAATTTATTTTCTTAATTAAACTAGATGACTTAATTAATTAATAGAGAATTAATTCTAGTCTTGAGCAGCAACCATTCTTCTGCAAATCTTCTGAAAATCACTGAAAATTATGAATCAATTCCACCACTTCAACGTTGACACTCGATGTACTGTCTGGTTCATGAGTGACTAACTTCCGTGACGTTTCTTCATGTCTTGACTTTGACGCTTTGATTTTCTTCAGATTAAATCCTTGTAATTAATGATACTCTGACGAGATCTCTGTCACTTGATTAAATCCACGATCTTGATTTATATCACTGAGGCATGATCAACTTCTTGAACTTCTTCCAGTGAATTAACTCCTCAAGTCTGTAGATGAACCTTGTTTCTGAATTCTTTGACAGATATTACTTTGCGAGATCTCTCTGACGGTCGATCCACTATTTACTTATTACATTCTTATTTGAGTTGAGTTGAATCCTCGAATATACAAATAGGTCTATGACATATGACTTACAGTTACTGTACAATCACTTCTAGGATTGAGGGAAGGGAGTGATAATTTGAGTGAGAGGCTGGGTTGCTCCCAGGCAAAAGGAGAGGTTGAGAGTCAAAATATGCGTGTTATTTCGTCCAGCATGGCAAAAGTGAGTGAGGGGAGTGCCACCTTAGTAGGTGAGGGTGAGGGTGTAAGGGTGTGTGTGAGCCAGGGGGAGCCCCTGATGCAAGAATATAGAGAAAATGAGAGAAAAATAGGTACAGAAGCTATAAGGGTGGATCCAGCCATTGCTAGTGAGTCAATGATTGTGGATGATGCTGAAAAGGGAAGACAATTTCAGTAACATTAGAAAGCTGAAATTGATAACATTTCCTTGGATGCTGACACTTTTACTCATCCTGTTTCAGCCTATCAACTGTTGGCTGCTCAGGGCAATGTGGAGGTAGAGCAGACTTTGAACATAGTGCACACTTCAGAATCTCTTCAAAGAGATAAAACTGTTGTTAATAGGATGCCTTCTCAAGCTGGTGAGCCATCTGAAGAATTTGAAGTAAATTCTAATGATGATGACTCTATTTCTTTGGATGGGAGCATGAACTTAGGGGGAGATGCAGGCCCAAATTCTGTTCCAGATTTACCTGAATGGGCATGGACAAAGAAATCTACACCAGGACAGTTTAGTGTAGCTTTGGTCAAGCAAGTTATGGCTATTCAAAAGGCCCTTCAGGAGACTACAGATGCTGGTACCAAGGCTATTCTTCAAGCTCATCTAGACTCTCTGCATCTCTTGCAGTTGCAGCACATCAGACAGAATTTGAGTGTGGATGAACTCAAAAAGGATATTGCTGATCTGAAATCCTACAATTCTGAGAAGTTGAATTCAGTCATGCCTTATGGTACAACGCAAGATTTGTTGCTGAGATCGAGGAGAGAATCTGATGCTGACAAGAGGCTGGCCAAGTTGGAAAACAGAGTTCAAGTCATTGAAGCCTCTGTGGTCACCATTCTTCAAAATCAACAATCTCAGACAAATCTACTATTGCAGCTGGAAAAAGCACAAGGCTTGACCCCTATCCTTGATGATAACAAAAAGGGGGAGAATAAAGGGGAAGGGGAAGGAGAGCCATCACCAAAAGTTCAAATATCTAAAGTGCTAGTTCCTGCCATCACCACTTCTCCAACACTTCAAATCAAAGGAAAGCTTGATGGAATTGATCTAATCCAGATGGCAGCAGCTGAGATGAAAGTCAAAGAGCAAAGGAGGAGATTTGATGAAAGGATGCAACAAATTTTTGGTTCTACAACTTCAAAATCACAATCTGTGAAGCATAGCACAAAGGTGGAGCCAATCATTATGGAGCTCAAGCCAGAAAGGAGGAATAAGGTTGGAGAGACTTCTTCCAAGAATCTGAAACCTATGGTTTTCAAGCCCAACAACAGATCCAATAAGGACTCTACAAAGAACCCTCTAAGCCTTTCTCAGTTGAAAAGAGTAGATTTTCCTCTTTCAAAGCCTGATGAAGACAAGGTTTTGGGTGGTAATATCATGAAGCACAAGGAGACCAAGGATGTGGTTGAAAGAATGAACATGGCTATTATCTTTAGAGAGGGAAATAGTATATGTGTGATATAAGGACATCCCAAATTCTCAATAGCCAAGAGGGAAGAAGCCAGAAGGTTGAAGGAAGAAGCTAAAAAGCTAAAGGATGACAAAAGAGCACAAGCAAAGCTTGAAAAACATCTAAAGTCAAGTCAAGCTGAAGAAAAGAAAGAAATTGAAGACAAGGGTGAAGATGTAGGTATGGGGGACATGCTTAGTGAGGATGTGGAAGAAAGCAGTAAGGAAAGAAAGGAATGGCAGAAAGGGAACAGAAAGAAGGCCAATGCAAAAAGGAAGACTGTAGATGAAACTGATGAAACCCAATCAAAATCCAAACCACTACCTTCTATTCTTGAACCCATTGTGCCTGACCCCTTCATAAACATCCATGATGAAACAATCACTCCTAAAGAGGAACCAATTGATTGGGATACCATCAAATTGCCCACTTTCTTAACCACTTCTCCACCATCAAAGAAACAGAAAAGAAAAATCAAATCAACACCTCCTCTAACCTCAATCAAATTCACTCAGAAGCCTAAGCCTAAACCACAAGCCTCAAAGGATGATTATGTTCACATTTGTGACATAAAGGAATTTACAGACATTGAACTCTATCTGAATGAGCTGGAGGAAGTAAGGGGAATAGATGCCTACAGACAGCTTCCAGAAAGACTAGTGTTCAAATATAAAGGAAGTGGGGAAATGACTTGGCCTCTTTACAGAATTCTGAATGAAGGCTATTCTACCTTGGTTAGAATCTACTCAGCTATAAAAAGGGATTCTGGCTTTACCAGGACTGCCAAAACTGAGATTCTCAACAAGATTGCCAGTATAAGGAAAACTTGGTGGGAGCCCAATGCCTTGCCTAGAACATTACTCATCCCAGAGAGAGGAATTACAGTTCATAAATCACCTCATTGGTTGATGGAGTTCAGAGACAATAAAGGAGTCAGAAGATTTTTCAGACTTGAAGATCAGCTCAAGATTGCCAGTAATGAAACTCTCAAGGATATGTAATCTAAGTTGGACATCAATGAAGAAGATGAAGCTGAATTCTACAGACAACTCCAACTCCAAATAGAGGAGAATGAGAGGAGGCTAGGGAAGAAATCAAGGGATCAAAGGAAAAGAAATTAATCTACTCAGGCTAAAGGAGCACCCTTGGAAACAATGTAATTCTTCAATTCTATCTCAGTATGCACACTTTTGCAGCACTTTTGAATTTCTACTTTATTTTAGTTCATATGTTTGATAAGTGTTTTGTTATCATCAAGTTAAACCCAAATTTATGCCTACAGTTCTAGTAGACATAAATAGGGGGAGATTGTTAGGAATATGTATATTAGTTTGATGATAAGTTAAACAAAACACTTAAGTAGAAATCTAGTGATAGTAGCCTCAACGGATAAGACCATTTTGGCTATCCGTTGAAGGAGTAGCTTTACTTAGAAATAAGTTTAGTATAGTAGCACATTTCATTCTCTGTATTTAAGTTATAATTCTTAGATGTTGTGGGAAATTATCAGTCATGTTGACTACTAATGGATATGCAAATAGGAGGGCTAATTGTAAATATTTCATGCCTTGTAATTTTGTATAAGTGAAGTAGTATCAACTGATATTAAAGGCCTTCAACGGATGAGAAACAAAGCTTCAACGGATGTCTCTAAATCTTCAACGGATAACATCCATCAACAGATGAGTGCTTCAACGGATAAAGCTTCAATTGCTAATGCATCAACGGATAAAGCTTCAACGGATAAAGTCATCAACGGATAAAAGCTTCAACGGATGCTTAGTTCAATAGTAGTTGATAGTGACAATTCATAAGCTGACAGAGACACATGGGTTGATAGAGACAAACTGGAATGTGGCAGCCTCTAGGAGGAATTAAGAAAATGCAGCATTTCCATTCTGGTGCAAACAAGGAAGTATTCAAAGATTCACAGCTAAACCTAAATTGCATTGGATAGAGAAATAAAGAAGAAACATGTGAAGAATCTTTTAATTATATTTTACAGTTTTGTCTTCACTTGTAAACTTGGTGATATATAAACCAAGTAGCAGCTAGTAATTAGATGGTGAATTTTCCAGAGCTGTTTAGAAAAATCCAGAGAGAAAATCATCTAGTTTGTACTAGGACGCAGCTGTGATTTAATTCCTTGAATCACAGATTTTCTGAAATAACACATCTCTGGTGTAACAACAAATCCACCAGAAAAGTTTTTAAGTTCTTTGTGTTCTTTATATTTGTGTTTGAATATATATATCTGTCTGTATTAGCTTTAAGCAATTCACACACATTTGCTTACTAAAACACTTAGCCTTAGAAACTGCTCAAAACTTGAAAATTTTTTGAGATTTACATTCAACCCCCCTTCTGTAAATCTCATTGTAAGTCCACTGGAAATAACATATGTGAGTTACATGTTTATATGTTATGTGAATTACGTGCGTACATGGGTCAAGAGTCATGTGTTTGGCTATTTTCTTATGTGCGGGCTATCGTATGAGTAGACGATAGGGTTTTGACGCGCAGTTCGTCGAGTAATTATCGCGTAGACGATTAAAATGTTATTTTCTAATTATAGATACGAGTCTTTCCAGACGATCAGGGCCAGATGAAGTGGATAAAGGCTAGAGTTGAATAGTATGGAATGTTAAGTTGCAGCACTGCATAAGCAGCAGGCCAAAGGATTAGTAGAATAAAGGCGGTGATGTTTTGAGACAGAATGTCAGACTAGATGCGTCTTTGCGAGTGTGACTAACTACTAAATCCCAAAGGCAGGTATCCCTATCATCACTTATTGTTCAAGTGATATTCATCTTGATTCCTATTATGCAAGTATTACTTTTCTTATTCTCTGTTCAAAATAGATAAATGTTTTACATATCGCTGAATTAAATAATTCTGTTTATGCAAACACTCATCTGCTATTATGTTCAGAATAGTCAAGTGATTTTACTTATCCAATTATCGGATTTATAAATGTTTTGGATTTTGAGAAAAGTGATTTGGTTGCGAATATTCCTACCCAATAATTGGGGGAATAAAATTATTTCGGATGTCGGTTATTATGACCCCATTTCAATAAAAGGTTTTAAGATTGGATCATAATTGCGTAAATGACCGGGACAGACGGTCCAGCGGAGGGCTATTTCTAAGTGCCATCTGGAATATTATGACACAATTTTTGCCACAGGAAGGTATATTGCCTTTTGTTTGAGTACTCGTGTTTTTCTGGGGTCACGTTTCTACGAATCATGACCTTGTGCTATCACACGGGCTAATCAGCATGTGATAGTACGTCCGTTGGAGGATGATCCTAATCTAAATTATCATATCATTTTTGATATTCATAGAATAAATGATTTATCAAATAATTCTGTTTTGGATTAAAAGTGAATTGCGATTTTGATTCAGATTCTAATTTATGCTGATACTTACGTTGTTGTTAAATATCAAAGGTGGTATTAGTATAGATGATTGATGTTGGCTTCAGTATGGATGTTGTGAGCATCAAAGTTCGTATTGATATTTAATTTGATATGACAACAAAATAAGTATTAATTTGAAGAGTTCGGTTTTGAGAAAAGTAATTCAATCCATAATCATTGTTTCATGTTAGTGTTGTTTACGATATTTCTGTAAACACTGTTTTACGAGTTTTATTCTCGTCAAGATTCAAAGTATTGTTGAAGCATTTCGCTAAAAAAATATCAAAATGGTTTTGAATACAATTAAGGAATCAATTCTGGGATTCCTCAACTAAAATTTTATGATACAACAATTATGACTTTAAATGTTCTGCTCTAATGCAGATGTCGGTTTTATATCAAAAGACCCTATATATGTCATAATGATCTTGCTGCGCATTTCTTTCGCTCATACTTGCCTGTTTTTAAATTTAACCTCCAGTGAGGATTAGCTTGCGTTGTTTAGCTTCGTAATACGAGGAAGCAAAGAAGAAGTTTTTGGAAGGTGGTTGGTCCAGGGTTTGCGAACTAGTGTAAGTTTTATTGTATAAAGTTGTTTATATTATATTATATTATAATTGTGTATTTTATAGTTGGGCCTAGTATACTTCTTTTCGAAGTTATACTAGTGGGTTAAGTTTTGAGATTAAGAATTGTTGCAAAGAGTTTTAAAAGAAAGTGAAAAATTTATTTGGGGAATTTGGATATCTTGTTTTTAGAAATGTAACCTTAAAAGATCTTGGATTAGTTGGGGTCATTTATATTAAATATCTTTCGTTGACATTTATTTATTGATTTAACAGGTTAATTTGGATTGAGGTTTCATAGTGACGACCAAATCCCTTTACCCCGGATTTGGGGGCGTTACATCCATGATTCATATCAACCGTGGAATATTAATTAAACACCGAATAAAAAACAACGGTTAGGAAATTATAGCGAATGAAATGACATTAGAAAAAGTTAATGGGATTAGATATATTTGACGGAAATACGTAAATTGCAAGAATGATTGAATTTGAAGTATATAAAATAAGAGTTTTTAAATTTTAGTATTTCAAGAGGTACATATATTATACACGTACACATAATGCACTATTCTTAACTTATTAATAAATGACAATTTATTAATAAATGATAAGAAAAATGTATTAAAAATATGATTAGTAATAATTTATTATTTATAATACACATTCATATAAATTTCGTCCGATTCATGTCAAGTTAGTCAATTTTAAACAAAATAAGCTGAGTTAGAGCCAAATAGACTAAAAGTTCGGCTTTACTCGACTCGACTCGTTTACTTATCAAAACTCATTTTCATGTTCAAGATTGAGTAAACTACGAATCAAATTCACTTAAATAAACTGATCCCGAGTTTTGTTCGGATTCGATTGAATCTGTTCAATTGCAACCCTAGTAAAAAAATCCCAGTCAAAATGGTGATTGTGGTTACAATTATTTGCGACATTTTCAACCTTAAATTTGCGGCTGATGCAATTTAATTGCGGTTCAACAACTAACTTGTAAAATTGATACCAAATCTTATTTTTAATATTATCCTTAAATTTTCCAGAAGTTCATTTTCAAAATTATTTCATTCTGCTGGCTTCTCAAATAGCTACTGAACAAATAATTATAAATAGTAAACAAAAAGTATTATGAGAGGATAATTATAAGTAACATGTAAGTTTTATTTTCAAAAATAGAGTTTACAACTTGACTAGACCTTTGCAACTTATACTAACTAAATTGTACTTCCTCTAATTTTTTTTATATTCAGAGGCGGGGATTCAAAACGCATTGAAATGCTCCTTAAAGTATAGTTTCATATTTTACTTTATAACTAAATATATAATGTTAAAAAATTTTAATGAAAAAAAATAAAAATTAATTATAGGACTATAATTTATAATTGTCTTAAAATTTAAAATATCCAATTTATGAAATAAATTTCTTTTTTCAAAAATTGATTTTAAAATTAATTCGGTTGTAACCTTAAAACATAAATACAATCTCATAATAAAAAATTTCAAAAATTAAAATTAAATTGCGTAATAGGTATTACAATATTTATGAAGTTAACTTTGGAATCGTCGGTATTTTTTAAATTTTAAAATAAAGTTATTTTGGAATAACTTCCCAAATTTATTAAAATAAAATACAATGTAAAGTGAGTAATAATGTTAATAAGTAAGATTTTTTTGAGGATGTTAAAAAGTAAGAATAAGTAAATAAAGAAGGTTTTTTTTAAGGATGTTAAAAAGTAAGAATAAATAAATAAACAATAATAGAAGGGGTGTAGTTATTAGGGTTTGGGGTTTTGGGGAGGGGCTTAAGACATTATATACACACATATATAAATACAACAGCCTCTGCCTCCTCAAACTTTCTTTGCCTACACTCACCGCCAGGTATTTTGTACATAATCGTATATGTCTGTGTTTATATTTAGTTTTAATTTAATATTTCTTGGTTTGTATTTTGGTTTGCTTCGCTCAGTTTTCTCGTAAATTTGTATTGATTGTTTAGTTTCTTTTCTTGATTTTTAGGTTTTGTAGATGTTAATAACAAGTTATTATATTCATCTATATATTTATACATTATATGATGAAGATTGTTGGTTGAAATTAAGCCTTTTTATGTTGGTACTCTGTCTGTTTGATGTTATGTCTAAATGAGTACTTGTGTGTACTTTTTACGAGATTTTTTAGGAATGGAATCGTGATATTAGTTCAAACTATGTTTGAGAAATTGCTGAGTTTTGAGTGGAAATTTTCTTGAAATGTCGGGAATTTAATATGAAGTATAGTTCAGAAATTGCAGAGATTACATTATCAGAAATTTTAGAAATTTTAATTTAGACTGAGAGTTTGTGTTTTAAGTAGGGGGGGGGGGTGTTGATGAAGGAGATTGGAGATAAGTCGGGAAAATGAGTGAAGTGAGCAAAAAACAGTGATGTAATTGGCTCATTGTCTGTTGTCTCGTATCAATATTCTACTGTTATAAATTGTCTTGTTTTTCTTATGAACTTGGTTTTATGTGGTCTGCAATTGTAGTTATGGGGTGGCCTAATTACGTTTAGCTTACTGATCATTCCTATATGCTTTTACTCCTTTTGTAAGCATTGTACCCTTCTGTACGTGTTTCTTCTTGGCTAGAGTTTAATGATTTCCAAAGGCTTTTTATTGAGGCTAATCCCTTAAACCAACTTCTGAAAACTGTAGATTTTGTGATCTATGGGTGTGGAGTACTGCGGGCAATTTGAAAATTGACATTTTTCCATGTTAAAATCTGTTAATTAGGAGGTTCTACACTGTATGCGGTCATTGAAGCTTTCCCATAGGATTCCATTCTTTTGATTGTTTGAAAATCTTTCCTAGCTTTTCAGTCACAAAAGCTAGCAAAATATTTTTGCACTATCTTAGGGAACATGGAACATTTTTATCTCACCTAGTTTTTCGATCACAAAACGAAGCAGAAAACTTTTTACAACATCATAGGGCACATAGAACGTTTTTATTTATTGTTTTCAATAATTTGAAGAAAAATCACATTTTTGTATTAAAAACATTCATTGATTGATCTCTATATGTTTTATGGTCAGATTGTAGGAGAAAGATGAGGCCACTGGATGAGAAAGAAACTACCCAAGTGTTTGAGAAGCTGTTCAATTTTACAGGAAATAATCTCAAGAACATAGTTGAAGCCCCGTCTCATGAAGGTCCTGAATCAGACCCTGGACGATATTGCTTTCGGCTCAACAAGAATAGGGTATACTACGTCAGTGAATCTCTTGTCAAGCGTGCCACCAACGTCAAACGTGATAAGCTCGTTGCTCTCGGTACCCAAATCGGGAAATTTACCAAAGGAGGAGCCTTCCATCTTACAATCCAGAGCTTGAATTTGTTAGCTGCAAATGCAAAACACAAAGTTTGGCTGAAACCCACTGCAGAAATGTCATTTATGTACGGCAACCATGTTTTGAAAGGCGGGCTGGGAAGAATTACTGAGAATATTAACACTAATGATGGAGTTGTGGTGTTCTCTATGTCGGATATGCCATTAGGTTTTGGCGTTGCAGTCAAATCCACACAGGATTGTAGAAAAATGGATCCGAATGGAATCGTTGTAATTCACCGAGCTGATATTGGGGAATATTTGAGGATGGAGGATGATCTTTGAAGAGGGGTTTGGTTCCTACTTTCAAGGATCAGTGGTTTTCCCGGATTTTTATCTATTAGTTTAATTTTGGAATTACTAGTGTAACAGTTGTAAGTGGTCTGCAGTTTCAGTAACTGATTTATAAATTATGTTTTATGCATCTTCTATTACTTGGTATTTTGATATGAATGTGCAAGATGAAATTATTTTGTTGAAGAATGTATTAAAGGGGAGTTTCTAAAGAATTGTTTTTTAGTCTGACAGTAATTATTGGTTGGCTCTTACTAGTTACTTGTTACTGTGTAATGAAGATTTATAAAGACCTCTCACAAGTAAAGTAACGAAAATGTGTTCAAAAATATTACGAAGTATCTGTGAAAACCTTTTTAAGTTCCAAATTTAACCCTGTTTTCTCTTGTGTTTTGCCCAGATTAAATTTTTCACCCTGTTTTCTCTTGTGTTCTGCCCAGATTAAAAAATTAACCCACAGCACAACAAAAAATCTCAAAAAAATATGACAGGTGCCTTCTGCCTCAACTTGAAAACGAGATTGTGGTATTAAGTACTTCACTCCAAATTTTTTATGTTTGTAGCTTCAAATGTATAATATTTTGTTCTCAAATTCCCCATTTTTCATCAAATCTGACGGTATATTGTGTTCACTTATATATTCTATTACTGTAGAATTAATCTCGGAATTTTATGATCCTTGTATTATGCAAAATGTTGGGTTTGTGAAGTCTAGATTCTGGAGCTGCACTCATACACAGTTCTAATAACATTTGTAAGTTGGCATTCCAAGTGTTCGATGAACTGTCTAAACTAATGAGTTCGTCATTTTGAACATTTTGAACTTGAGTGACTATGACTAAGGCATTTTATTCAAGTTTAGTTTGTAAGACATTTATTCAAGTTTAGTTTGGCTCGGAACTCTTGACTTAACCAGCGAAGACGACATGATTATTTAAAGTTAGTCTTTTAGAGCATCTCCAATAGGGGTTGCCAAACTTATGTGAAATGACACTTTTGGTTGCCAACCTATTAGAGTTGGTAGGTTGCCAAAAGGTTGTCTAAGGTTGCCAAAACTAGGCAATCTTTTGGCAACTTCCTAAATTAGCAAAAAGTCATAAAAACATTTAAAGTGAATATTACTCAACCCACTTTTATATTGAACTAAATATAAAATTAATATAGATGGACCACATGGGCAACGTTTAAAGTTGCTTAACTATTGAAACAAAATTTTAATAAATGTTGCTAAGAATGACATGAATGTGAGAGAAAATTAAAAAATAATATATTTAATGATCTGTCATGGTTTGGCAACTTTGTTAGCAAGCTCTATTATAGAGCATCTCCAATAGGGGTTGCTAAGGAGGTTGCCAAACTTATGTGCCATGACACCCTTGGTTGCCTACCTATTGGAATTGGGAGGTTGCCAAAAGGTTGTCAAAACTTGGCAACCCCTTGACAACTTCCTAAATTAGCAAAAAATCATAAAAACATCTACAGTGTATATTACTCAACCCACTTTTATATTGAACTAAATATAAAATTAATATAGATGGACCACATGGGCAACTTTTAAAGTTGCTTAACTATTGGAGCAAAATTTTAATAAATGTTGCTAAAAATGACATGGATGTGAGAGAAAATTAAAAAATAATATATTTAATGATTTGTCATGGTTTGACAACTTTGTTAGCGACCTCTATTGGAGATGCTCCAAGCATCTCCAATAAGGGTTGCCAAGGAGGTTGCCAAGCTTATGTGTCATGACACCCTTGGCTGCCTACCTATTGGAGTTGAGAGGTTGCCAAAAGGTTGTCAAAACTTGGCAACCCCTTGGCAACTTCCTAAATTAGCAAAAAATCATAAAAACATCTAAAGTGTATATTATTCAACCCACTTTTATATTGAACTAAATATAAAATTAATATAGAAGGACCACATGCACAACCTTTAAAGTTGCTTTACTATTGGAACAAAATTTTAATAAATGTTGCCAAGAGTGACATGGATGTGGGAGAAAATTAAAAAAATAATATATTTAATAATTTTTCATGGTTTGACAACTTTGTTAGCAACTTTTATTGGAGATGCTCTTTTAGTAATGGAAATTTATCGAATAAATAAAAGTCCCACATTGATTTTGCAAAGGATCATGCATAATTTTATATAGCAAAACACTTATGTAGGGTTCAAATGTGTTACTTATGTATTGCTCCAACACCTATGTGCACGAGGGACTTGGTTGTGTGATACCTGAGCTAAGCATGTATGGACTTGGTGAATGTTTGAATAACAGCAGCATCTAGAGATTAACAATGTGAAATGTTTCCATGGTACATACCAACAAACATGCATGTTTATTATTGCTGTGAATTACATTGTGCTTTCTTGTGTTATAACACAGCTAAGAATCCATTGACTTTGAATTGTAATGTACTTGCCTTATACTAATGCTGATTAGCTAAGCATTCATTGACTTGCCGGAATTTTAAATATTTACATATTTACAAGGGTTAAGAAATTAACAACGTCAACTGTTTAAACCATGCGTGATGTGACGACTAGCCTGTGCATTATTGCTTTAGAAATATATGGCCATTAGCTAAGCAGACAATGACTCGTTAAGCTAAAGATTCATTATATTATATAAATTCCAACCACTACTGGTGCTATACATTACACATTGAGTTTGCAACTAATCATAAAAATCAATTTCTTACAATCCGCTTGTTTTTCATTTAGCTACTTGGTTTCATCTTCCTTCACGCTTCCCTGCACATTTTTCCTTCTCTCTTCTTATAATATATTGCACCTTTAGCACTTAGTGCATCTTTGTAAAACAAACAATCGAAAATAAAATTAAAAAACAAGGAATAATCATGATTGGTCTGTCTGACATTCCGTGTGTGAGAAAAGCCCTTGACAGAATATCTGATGACACAGTTGAAGCAGCGTTTCGTAGATTGCGTTATTTGTTTTGTTACAAGGCTGTTGTTACTGTTCTCAATTCCGAAGTTGAGAAAGTTAACATTCAGGATGGCAGGCTGTCCAGAAAAGCTGCTGTAGAAAGAGCCGATGGTAAATTAATTGAGAATCATGTACTCAAGTGGCAGAAAGAGGTGGAAGAAATCAAGGAGAGTGCTAAAGAGTTCTCGGAAAAATATAAAAATAGATCTTCATGGAGGTGTATTAGATTTAGTGTATACTGCAATGTGTAACAAGCAGTTCAACAAAACCAGAAATGACAGAAAAGTAATAAGTGTTTTATGTCTTCTAAAAATTACAGAGCACCAGTACTAGTTTTGTATTTATACTGAAAGCAAGTCAACTTAAGTTGACCAAAATTAACAGAATTACAACTGTCAACAGCTAGTACTAAGTCCAAACAGAATGCTGCAAATCTTTATTCACTTGAGAATCCAAAGCATTTTTGATAGAGGTTTTATGCTGAGACTTCAGACTAACTACAGCAGCATCAATATGAGACCTATCTTCATTATTACTCGTAATACTCCCCCCACAAGCTGAAGATACACAAGGATTGTGTAATCCAAGCTTGGAACAAAAGTACCAATGAGCAGCACTACCCAACGCTTTAGTAAAAATATCAGCAAGTTGCTCTTTTGTAGAAATTTTCTGAGGACTGATAACACCTGCTTGCACCTTTTCTCTAATAAAATGACAATCCAATTCAATAACCTTAGTACGAGCATGTTGAACAGGATTGTTAGCGATATCAACTGCAGTCTGGTTATCACAAAACACAGGAACAACATAAGTAACAGGGACAAGAAGATCTGCAAGCAAGTATTTTAACCACATAATTTCAGTAGTAACAGAAGCTAAGGCACGATATTCCGCTTCTGCAGTACTCTGAGAAATCACAGACTGCTTCTTAGCCTGCCAGCTAATGAGAGAAGACCCTAACTGGAGACAAAAGCCCGTGACAGACCTACCAGAAATGGTGCAGCCACCCCAATCGCTATCACAATACCCTTGAAGAAGTAAAGGTGTATTTGCAGGAAAAAACAATCCCAACCCAGCTGTGCATTTGAGATAACGAAGAACACGAAACAAAGTATCAAGATGCTTTGTACGAGGAGCATGTAAAAACTGACTCAACAAATGGACAACATAGTTAATGTCAGGACGAGTAAATGTTAAATATAACATTTTGCCAACCAAACTCCGGTACAGAGATGGATTTTGAATCAAAGGGCCTGAACGATCATTATCATAAAGCTTGAGATTCTGATCAAGAGGAATATAAAGTGGTTTTGAATTAAGAAGATTGGTATTAGATAACATATCCAAAATGAACTTCTGTTGGCTCAATACCAGGCCTGTCTCATTTCTAGAAATTTCAAGACCAAGATAATACTTAGCCTGACCCAAATCTTTGATACTAAACTTAGTATGCAAAGCCTCCTTGACAGTTACAATGAATGAGGTATTGTTGCCTGTCAATAATATATCATCAACATATATAACGACAACAGTGAAATGATCCGATTGTTGGTGAACAAACAAGGCATAATCAGTCAGAGATTGCTTAAATCCAAGTAACAACAAAAAATCAGACAACTTCTTATTCCATTGACGAGAAGCTTGACGTAAACCATAAATGGATTTGATTAACTTGCAAACAAAATGTGCAGTTGTAGAATCCACCGCGTACCCCAAAGGTAAATCCATATAAACCTCTTCAATGAGATCACCATGAAGAAACGCGTTGTTAATATCTAGTTGAAAAATTGGCCAGTTTTTAGAGGAAGCAATTGCCATAACAGTTTTCACAGTCACCCCTTTAGCAACATGAGCGAAAGTATCGTGAAAATCTACTCCAGGTTCTTGAGTGTACCCTTTGGCAACCAAACGGGCTTTATAACGATCTATATCACCATTGGCATGATATTTGATCTTATAAACCCATTTGCAACCGATTGATTGTTTGCCTTTGGGTAAAGGAACCAATACCCACGTATTATTAGATTCCAATGCATCTAATTCCTTATTCATCGCATCAATCCATTTAGAATCAGTTATGGCCTGAGCAAAAGAAGTTGGTTCCTTATTTTTCACTAAGTGAGTCATGAAAGCAGCATGAGTAGCAGAAAAAGAAGAAGTGGAGATGAAATTAGCCATGTGATACTTAACAGAAGTAGATTGACACCGGTAATCAGACCACCAAGTAGGATGTTTGCGTTCTCGAGTAGATTTGCGAATAAGATGGTCAGGAGAAGAAGATGCCAAATCAACATCATGAGCTAAATTGGTTAAAGTATCATAATCTGGAGGTAAATCATGACACAAGTCAGTAAACAAAATCTCAGAACTGGAACTAGTACTAGAGTCTGATAAATCTGCAGCTGGTATTGCAGGTGATAGAGACTTAGAAAGAGGAGAAGATGGTTGTGGTGACTGTGGTGGACCATTTGAAGGTGTGTCATGCACTAACTGTGTAGGAGTAGGAACATCATTATCATTTATCCATTTAGAAAGGAAATGAGGATCAGAACTAGAAGGAGAATGAGTACTTGTAAGAAAGGGAAATTCAGTCTCATAAAAAACAACATGACGAGTGACAAATAATTGTTTAGTAGCTAGGTTGAGCAACTTATATCCCCTGTGATCACTAGGATAACCAAGGAAAACAGAGCGTAAAGCACGAGGTTCAAACTTATCTAAATCATGTACAGAAGTAAAACACAAACATCCGAATACTTTGAACAAGCTGTAATCAGGAAGCTCTTTATAAAGACATTCGAAAGGAGATTTGTGAAGTAACACAGGAGTAGGTAATCTGTTTATAATATAGGTAGCAGTGAGAATACATTCCCCCCAAAAACGAATGGGCAAACCAGACTGGAAACGTAAGGAACGAGCAATGGACAACAATTGACGATGTTTTCGTTCAACACGTCCATTTTGAGCCGGGGTACCTACACAAGAGGCTTAATGCACCACCCCTTTGTCAAGGAAAAAGGAATTAAGAGTGGTATTGAAAAAATCAGTACCATGATCACTACGAATCTGCTTAACACTGGTGTGAAACTGATTTTCCACAAAAGCAAAAAAACCTTTAAGTTGAGACACAACATGCTGTTTAGAGGGAAGAAGAAAAGTCCACACATTTCGAGAATGATCATCCGCTATTGTAAGGAAAAACTTACGCCCAGTAAGAGTAGGAGAAGCATACGGTCCCCATAAATCCACGTGAATGAGTCCAAAAATGACATCAGTACGACTATGACTGGATTGAAAAGGTAACTTGGTATGTTTAGAAATGGGGCAAACAGGACAAAGTTGATTGCATTTATCCAAAACGAAAGATTTGATCTCAGGAATGTGATGTAAAACATCATTAGAAGCATGACCCATACGTAAATGCCAGAGAACACTGAGTTCAGTTTTATTTCTAACAATATTGATGCTAGGTTGACCAGATAAAGAATTATCACTAGATAATGGATGAAATTCTAAATGGTATAATCCATCAATAAAATGACCAGTAGCTAACAAGGCTGTAGATTCGACTGCTCGAAACTCACAATAAGCAGGAAAGAAAAGTACAGTTCCACCAGAATCAAAAATCCATTTGGAAACGGATAGAAGATTATAATTGAAAGAAGGCACAAAAAACACATTATATAAAATCAAATGTGGATGAATTTGAAAAGTGCCAGTTTGGTGGACCAGAATAGTTGCTCCAGTTGGCAAAGCAATATTGATAGGAGTAATTAATGTTTTGACATCAGTAAGTAGTGATAATGAGCAACACATATGATCTGTAGCTCCGGTGTCGATAAGCCATGCAAATTTAGAACTACTAACAACGAGATTAGCTGCAGAAGTAACCATACCTGCCAAGTGATCCTCAGGGCTATTAGAACTCTTTCCATTACCCACAAAGAATGTCATCATGTGACTAAGTTGATCAAGTTGATGTTGCATTTGACTAAAATGATCAGCAGCAGGAACAACAGATGATTGGGGATAAGTCTGAGCAGCAGCATTAACTTGAGTGTTCTTGGGCAAAGATCTAAACTGACCAACAGATGATGGTCCAGGTGCTGTCTGATCCTTTTTCTTTTTCCAGTTAGGAGGATAGCCAATGATCTTGTAGCAGTTTTCTTTGGTGTGGCCATTGAAATTGTAATAAGTACATTTCAACAAAGGTCTACCAGAAGCAGGAACAATAGCTTTCTTAAAAGCTGGATTTGAATTAGTATTAGCAGCAGCATTTGCAGAATAATTGACCATGGCATTAGCAAAAGGAGTCGGAGCAAATAACATGCTTTGATATCCCTGTCTAGCCTTTTCATCCTGTTTAACATAAGCATATGCTTGTGACACAGATGGTAAAGGCGTCATCATGAGAATCTGGCCACGAATTGTGGCATTACTATCATGTAATCCCATCAAAAATGGCAATAACCTCCTTTTTTGATCTCTTTCCACTTGAATCTTTTGTGCACCACAAACACAGGTAACAGTAGGCTCAAGAACTGAATATTCATCCCAAAGTCCTTTAAGTTTATGAAAATAAACTTCAACAGATTTGTTCCCTTGTTCAAGGCTATGTATATCTCTCATAACCTGGAAAATCCTATGGCCATTGACTCCTGAGAAGCGTTCATGAAGTTCATTCCAGACCTCAGCAACACTAGTAACATAGTTTAAGCCATCACTAATTTCTTCCGCAACACAATTCAGAATCCAAGTAATAACCAAATCATTTACTCTCTCCCATTGAGCAAACAAAGGAGAACTAACTTCAGGTCGACAATACGTACCATTCACTATCACAAATTTGTTTCTAGCATTGAGTGCGATTTGCATCGACCTACTCCAGGGAGCATAATTGTCTGGTCCAACCAATTTCTTAGCAATTAACATAAGTCCTGGATGATCGTGATTATGAATAAACAGCGGATGTGAATTGTTTTCAATAACATCATTATTATACAAAGGAGCTGTGATATGCTCAGTAGTCTGTTTATCACCTTCATTCAAATTCGTATTCAAGCTAACATCATCTTTTTCAGTAACAATATTCCTATCATTACTCGATCCAACACCTTGTACAACATTGGCATAACTATAATGCATCATAACTGTGAAAACTGACAATAGTACACAACGAAGAGATGAATTGAACAAATAGATCTCAGTAAAACAACCACAAGACAAGGCAACAAGCACGATCTGAAAATCAAGAACAATCGCAACGAATTGACTATAAAATCATATGAAATATGAAGAAAAAACACGATGAAACCTGAAATTAGGGTTTCAAAAGCTCAATAACAATGGCGATTGACTTTTGTGTTGAGGACGCAACGTAACGAAGCCACAATCGTCATCTTCTTCGTGATAAAAGAGATCTAAAATAGTCATGAAAGCTCTGATACCATATTAGATTTAGTGTATACTGCAATGTGTAACAAGCAGTTCAACAAAACCAGAAATGATAGAAAAGTAATAAGTGTTTTATGTCTTCTAAAAATTACAGAGCACCAGTACTAGTTTTGTATTTATACAGAAAGCAAGTCAACTTAAGTTGACCAAAACTAACAGAATTACAGCTGTCAACAGCTAGTACTAAGTCCAAACATAATGCTGCAAATCTTTATTCACTTGAGTAGAGGTTTTATGCTGAGACTTCAGACTAACTACAGCAGCAGCAATATGAGACCTATCTTCATTATTACTCGTAATAGTGTATCCAGTGTCTTCCAATTCCTGAACTGGTCACCCGTTTTCAAATGGGTAAGGAGGCGGAACAAAAGTCGAAGAGGGTAACTGAACTCATTAGTTCTGGAAAGAATCTCATGGCTAATGAGATTGCATATTTTCCACCGCTGGAAAATGTACCGAGAATGTTTTCTGCATTTCAGGATTTTCCATCTAGAAAAGATGCTTATAGGACACTATGGGATGCACTGGTAAGCACCAGCAGTAGTTCTCAGATCCTTGGCATCTATGGAATGCCTGGAGTTGGCAAAACTCTAATGATGGAAAAAATTTGGAAAGAAATCGAGGAGAAAAAGATCTTTGACAAGGTCATACGAGCAGACGTGGGATGTGAAAGGTCAAACATAACATCAGGCAAGGAAGAGTTGGATGTGATCAAATTACAAAATCAGATTGCGGGCTATCTAGATTGTCATTTTGAATCAAAACAAGATCAGAAGCGCAGAGCTAATCAACTTAGACATAGTTTTATGAATGGGGGGAAGATTCTTATAATATTAGATGATGTATGGAGTGAGATTCCATTATATACTATTGGTATCCCCTTTATCGACGATAGTAGTACCAACGGTGGTAGTAAGATCCTCTTGACATCTCGAAAGCTCGAGGTATGCTTACATAACAACTACAAATATTCGGTCAAAATTTCAACTCTAATGTTGACGAAGCCTGGGATCTTTTTAGGAACACCGTTGGTAGTGATCAAATTGAATCTCTATGATAACTCCGGTGAGCGGGCGGCTCCGTCCGACGCTGTTCCTGGACCTTCTGTACGTGAATGAGGTGTAGCTGCTGGTTGGGCACCTACAAAACAATACCGGAAGGGGGTTTGGCTCCCACGACGCCTTCGGTGTAAGAATAAGAATAGGGTTTTGGAGAAGATGAAGATGTATGTATGTGAATAGAGAGGCTGCTGTGTGTGTATGGATATGAGAGGGTGAGTATGTAAGAGTGTGAATATTTTCTAACCCCTAAACCCTTCAGCCCTGGGGGTATTTATAGCCCAAAGGTAGGGTTTAGGGGTTGTTACCTCTAAATCAGGGCCGTTGGATCTTGGGAGCAGAGGACGCCTGTCTTGGGTGGATTGCTTACACGTGTCCAGGGAAGGGCCACCTCCAGGGTGTCCTAACGGCCTTCTGACACGCGCCGTGCTTGTCTGGTGTGTTGGTTGTTGATATCTGTCACCGTCACGTGCCCACGTACCCTTCCTTGGCGGGTTGTGGGATGTGTATGTGTTTGCTGGGACCCCCCTCATGGTGGTCTTGGCCCTGTTCCGGATCCAGGTAGGCAGATGGTCCGGGTCCCGGGTTGGATCCGGATCCGGGTCATGGGATGAACCCGGGCCTGGTCCCTGTACTTGATTGTTCTGGGAGAGGGGGGTCTTGGTCCATCGATCGAGCCTGGTATCCTTTAGATCCAGGTTGAATCCTAGCCGTGTCTCTCATACCCTATCATTTTCCCCTCACTCCCTTATGCAGATTTTTTGTATGATGGAGTAGAGTAAAATCACATAGATGTTGCCTTAGGAGAAAAATTATGTCAACCTGTTGGCCTCCAATCCGGATCTGGCGCTGAGTGGATAGGTCCGGATTAAGGTAGTAAAATTTGGTTGCTTTAGAAAAATTTCTGCTCCTAGTTGCCCCCCAATCCGGATCGGGTGTTGAGTGGATAGATCCGGATTAAGGTAGAATATTCAGAAAAATTTCTGCTCATGGTTGCCCCCAATCCGGAATTGGTGTTGTAGACACCAATCTGGATTAAGGTAGAATAGTTGCTTCAGAAAAATTTCTGCTCCTGGTTGCCCCCCAATCCGGATCTGGTGTTGTAGATACCAATCCGAATTAAGGTAGAATAGTTAATTCAGAAAATTTCTGCTCCTGGTTGCCCCTGTTAGATATATTTGATAATGTCATGTCTAATATGATTTGTGTTTAGTTTTCAGATCTTACTTAAACAGGACAAATCAGTACTTAACTGGAAATCAGTACTTATACTAAAGTCAGTACTTAAGATATCAGAACTTAAGTGGTCAGGAGATATTTATCAGGAGATAATATCAGGACTTAAGGAGACTTTCAGATAAGGAAGGCGGCTGATTGAAAGAAAAGAAGATCAAGACAAACGCAAGAAGAGATATGCATGAAGAAGGAATTCTATGAAGAATAGAATACTTGGAAGAAAAGATAACTAGTTGATATATTTTAGGAAGCAGAATTATATTCCATATCAATTAGCGATTATCTTGTAACTGTGTAGTATATAAACACATACATAGGGTTTACACTATATGTGTTATCATTATCGAGAATAATATTCATTGTAACCCTAAGAGCTCTCGTGATATTTGTTCATCACTGAGAGAGGACAGTTCCATATTGTAACAGAGTTTAATAAAGTTTGTTTTCTGTTACTTGTGTTCTTTTAATTCGATTTGATTGTGATAAACACTGTATTCAACCCCCTTCTACAATGTGTGTGACCTAACAAGTGGTATCAGAGCAGATCTGTTAACACACAAACAGTTTAAGATCCAAAAACAATCATGTCTGAAGAAGAAACTCCAACCAAGCCCACCAAAACTGAAGAACCTCCAAAGACTCAAATCCATAGTCGATATGAGACTATTAGAGTTCCCATACTGAAACCATCTGAATATTCCATATGGAAGGTGATGATGTCTATGTTTCTGGAAGCTACTGATCCAGAATACTTTGACAGAATCAATGAAGGACCACACAAGCCAACCAAACTCTCTGTTATAGTTGCAGGTCAACCAGCAAAGTCTGTACCAAAGGAGAATAGTGATTATACTACTGAAGATATCTCATACATTGCTAAGGATGCTAAGGTACGACACTTGCTGCATAGTGCTATTGATAATGTAATGTCAAACAGGGTAATCAACTGCAAGACTGCAAATGAGATATGGGATGCTTTGGAGACAAGATGCCAGGGATCCGAATCAATCAAGAAGAACATGAAGACTATACTTACTCAAGAGTATGAACACTTTGACTCAAAGCCTGATGAGTCATTAACTGGTTTATATGACAGATTTGTCAAACTCTTGAATGATTTATCACTAGTTGACAAGGAATATGATCTTGAGGATTCAAATCTTAAATTCCTGTTAGCACTCCTGAAAGATGGGATTTGAAGGCCACCACTATAAGAGACAACTATAATCTTGAAGAAACAACTCTTGATGAAATTTATGGGATGCTCGAGACTCATGAACTTGAGATGGAATAAAGAAGCAAGAGGAAAGGAGGAAAGTCAAGGATAGTTGCTCTTAAGGCTGAGGAGGAATCTCCCAAAGCAGCTACCTCAAGGAAAGGCAAGGGAAAAGCTCTCATCACAAAGTCTGATACTGAGTCATCAAGTTCTGATAGTGATAATGACTCAGAAACTGAAAGCTTGCCTAAGATGGATGCTGATGAAGAGATGATGAAGCTGTGTGCTCTTATGGTGAAAGGAATCACAATGATTGCATACAGAAAATTCTGGAAGGGAAAGAAATTTTTCAGAAAAGGTGCAAGTTCTGATAAGAAGAGTTTCAGAAAATCTGAAGGCAAAGGAGGAAAGTCTGACAGAGGAGATTACACAAATGTCAAATGCTACAACTGTGGTGAGAAAGGCCACATATCTCCTGATTGCAAGAAAATGAAGAGTGACAAAGGCAAGGCTCTTGTCACAAAGAAGAAAAGCTGGACAGACACTTCAGATTCTGAAAGTGAGGAGAACTATTCCTTGATGGAAAATGCTGATAGCAGTTCTGATGCTGCTGAGTTAAAGGTACCTCAAACTACTTATGCCTTTCATACTGATGATATTAATGAGTTGAGAAGATATCTTAAAACCATGTTCATTAGTTATAGAGATCAAACTTTAACATGGAGAAGATTGACTTCTGAAAATCTTGCTTGTAAAAAGAGGAATGATTATTTAGAAAAAGAGTTATTCATGTTCCATCAAACTCAGAAAGATAGAGATGATGCTTTCTATGTTAGGGATGAAGTACTTAAAATGAATGAATCTCTAAAAACTGAATTAGAAAAGGAAAGAGATATTATCAGATTTTGGACTAACTCTGGCAGAACAACTCAGAATTTGTTAAGTAGTGGAAACTGGAAAGAAGGCTTAGGTTATGGATATGATAAGAATGATAAAGGAACTGTAGAAATTGAGCCTATAGTTGTTAAACATAAGTCAAAGGTAAAACATGTTAAGTTTGTAGCTGTAAAGTCTGATACTGAGAAATCAGAAGTTAAAGAGAAATTAACTTCTGACAAACTAAAACAGGAAAAGCCAACTGAAGTTAACATAAGCTTAATGACAAAGAAGCAGCTTAAGTGTAACAACCCAAATCCGGGGTCAAAATTTGGTGTCACTAAACAATCTTTACATAAAATAAAATAATAAACAAATAACCCCTTGAATCCGGATCGTTTACAGGTTATGGTATGAAACAAGAATTTAATCTTCTACAACTTTCAACAACTTAAATACAATTGTAAATACCTTTGAACTAATGCTCGTAACACATTCTTCTAACTTCTTCAACCTCTCGTAGTGGAGATTTCTCGAACTTCTGCTGTCTTTCTAAGCTATTCATTTTTATCCTTATCTGTTTCTGGAAGAAATAAGAATTGACAAAGCAAGAGTGAGCCAAAAATGCCCAGCAAGTATATAATTTGAGTTTCAAACATTAATATCAAAGAAAACTTCCGGACCAAATCTCTGAAATATTTTGAAGAGCGAAACACGAAATCATTTAAAGGATATATTTCATTATCTTAAAATCAATTTGATTTACATTGCTATAAATCACATAGGAAATAATGACATTTAATAAGAGCTTCAGAGATCGCGTGTTTTCAAAATAGCTTCTGGTAACACTTCATACCTGAGCAACGAATGCAACAACTATTCATAAAATGACGTTCAAGAAATTCCTAACTATTCAATATCCATCATTATCGACTAAGTTTCCATAGACTTAGCCTGCTAAACCATCCTGATAAGGACGGGTTGAATAATTAAGAAGATATCAATTCATTCAAGATTCTAACTATCACTGAGCAACTAATGCTGCAGCAACAATCTGAACCTCGAATTTATTTAGAAACATTGTAATTTTCCGAAACTGAGTGCAAGAAAGAATAACTTTAATCCATAATCACATTTTTCTTTCAAGAAGGAATGCCATTAATGGCGATTAACAACAAATTAGACTGGACACTAGTTCTAACATATGCACTATACCCTGCTGATCAGTCAGGATACAGTGCGGATCTATACCCAACTGTATAGGTCCATTCAGGTACCTAGGCACTAAGGCCCATATCGAGGCACCAGTCATATCCCGGTCCTCAGGATTAAGACACACTCAATCCCCAAAATATCACTATCCAGCCCGTAGAGTATTTTGATGTCAAATCATTTTGAATTCAAAACATCCCAATTCAGGGTTCGCGGGTTCGCAAATAACCCGAAAGAATGGGTATTTGCTCATGAGAGCAATCGAATTACAGGAACAATAATGAAAGGAACGTGCATAATCAGAGTAATTGCAGCGAAATGTAAAATCGTTAATTATTCTGAACTTAGAATAGGAATGAATAATATTTACAGTATTTAAAAGAAATTCAAGAATACTTGCAGTATTTAAAAAGAAAATCCAGAATACTTGCCTCAATAAGCTTTAACCGTTATTACTGGTTGACTTTGGTTTGACTTTGATCGTTTGGCTTTATCGTCAACCTACTATCCTATTCTCGATACAATCCCAACATTCAGACCCTTCGGTTGGAACTTTGTTGATCTCGACGTCTAATCACTAGATCGTTCCTAGTCCGATGTCACGTCTCGGTCTTTCGTATAAAACCTACAGTGTTGAAATACCCTAATTCAGGTAACCGCTTAAACTTAACATCAAATCGTCATCCTATTCTACCCATATGATTTCATAACCGAATTCATATTTATATGTATTATCGAAATACACATAGCAGTTATGGTTCACATCTTCGAAACTCGGTTCGGTATTTATTTTCAGAAATAAGTATACTCGTCGTTTTGAAAAACAGGGTAATCGATTATTTATAAATTATCTTGTCTCAATCGCAGTCCAGTACATATAATATAATTGTATATGATTATTCGACGTCTCCGATAATTATAGGTTACGTTCCCAAAATTTCGGAATTAATTTCCCGAAAATCGTGTTGCGTCTCCTTTGTTTATCGGCCTACCCGTCGAAATCAAATCGACGTCAATCACAATCAACAATCACATCAAGCAATTCAATCCACAATCCAATTACCAAGTCCCAAACTTCGATTCGCTTAATTATTATTATTACTCATATTTTGCATTTTTATTCGTATTATTATTATTTTTTTTATTCGTAGGGCTCAGATAAAAATCATCATCGCCCACCGTCGGCTCGCCAAGGCTCGTCGCCGACGGCGGTAAAATTCGCGGGTACCCGACAAGGTTCGGGTGTCCAACGCGTATTTCACCGATTAATCATTATATTCCCGTATAATTTATTTATATCACGAAACGATAATCAAATAAATCCTGCAGAAAAATTTAATTAAATTAATAAATAAAAGAAATCCAAAAGCAACGCGTGTAACACACCCACCACATCATGAATCAACTACAGAACAGGACAACAACATCAAGAATACGGAACCAAATCAATACTTAGCTGCATAAACAAAAACCCCCTGTAAAGTCGCCCACGCGCCACCACCCTCGCCGGAAACGGAGAGGGGTGGCGATGGGGAAATAATAATAAAAAAACTGCGGCACAGGAAGCAAAACACACTCACACAGGAACAACTACGCACACACATATCGACTGCACAGAATCACGCGCAAACATACACCCTTGCCGGAAAAGAGACCGGCGGCGGGGGAACAGGGTAGAGCAGAGAAGCTTACCGAGGGGAGGAAAGGAAAAAAAAGAAACAGATGTAGGGAGAAGAAGAGAGCAATAAAAGAGAGGGAGGGAGTAGCGAGAGAGAGAAATCAAGAGAGAAAGGAGCTGCAGAGAGATGAATTTGAAGGAGAAAATGACAGGGGAGGAGGATGAGGTTGTCCATGTTTATCCTTTTTTTTTCTTTTTATTCCTCTGCAGAAAACCCAACAGTGTGACACGTGTCTTTCCCTTCCCGGAAGCTCGATTTTTATCCCGCACTTTGCGGTTTAATAGACAAACTTACGATAAGACTAACCTGAAAACTTACCAAATAAATTTTAAAATTTAATATATATATCCCGGAATTAATAAAACATAAATTTTTAAATTTTTAAATAAATTTTGAAATGCGACTTATATCCGCATTTAACGAATAAACGAAACAGAGCGCGGGTGAGTTTAATCCCAAAAATTTTCAAAATAATTTTAAAATTCCTGAAATATTCTAAACTTAAGGAAATATGAATTTCATGATTTTTGAAATATCTGGAAATTAAATATTGATTTTACAATTAAATGGAGTCATCATTTTAAAATTAAATAATGAATAAAATATTGGTTTCTAAATTTTATAAATCCCTAAAAATAATAAATGAAATTATAGAACAACAAAAATAATTTTAGAAACAATTTTAGTATTTATGAGAATAAATATTCAATAAAATCATTTTAAAATGAATGATCTTCATACAACTCAATAATTAATTATAAAATTAACCTTTGCGTCCAATAATTCACAAACAATTGACATCACAATAACACATAACTGACAAAACCATTACATATTTTATTTATTTAATATTTTGATAATTATATTTACATATCGGGTCCGAAATTAGGTTAATTAGCCGCTAAGTAACTAAAAAGACGATACGATCTTAATACCAAATTTGGATAATTATCAAAACAGAGCTTCCTATAAAATTCTTCATACGAAATTAAGGTAATAATGTCTCGCCTTTTTAGAATATGGATTTTTATCGATATATAAAATGATTTGCGTATCAAAAATTTCACACTGGAACTCGTACAGGTCAAACCGTACCCCGGATCGAAAAAGTCAAAACATAAAAAGTGTTCAGAATTATCAGATTAAGTTAGGAAGGAGTTTTCGGAAGAGTTTCGGGTTGTAAAAATGCAAAAAGATTGAAGTGAGACAATTTCTGATTCTAAAAAGTAATTTTATAATTATGTAAAAATAATCATTGTTAATTCTATAAATCCTTAAAAATCATATGATTATCCAAAAATTACCAGAAAAATACCAAAATTATCTAGATTTAATTCTGTATAATTGGAAATTAAAATATCTAAATTTTATCAGAAATAAACATCCAAATATTATTATCCATCATCAAATAATTCACCAAAATTCACATAAGAATCACATAATAATTATTTATTGATAAAAATAATTACATAATATTTCCCGGGCGTTACATTCTTCTTCCCTTAAAAGGATTCTGTCCTCAGAATCATGCTAAGGAACAGACCATGATGCTTCTCAAGTATCTTTCTTATAATTTCTCAGTTCTCATTATATTAATCACAACTCAACGGCTTTTTACCGTCATCAACTCTATCATTTGCTCATGCAACCCCTATCTCAATATCTACTTCATACATTTGAAGCTAAATGAATTTTTGTAGTCATACACACATGAATGTCTTATAGATTCATTATACCGGTGACAACAAGACCAACTCATCCACAATCATTCTATTTATCTCATTGTCTCAAAGGACTAACTTAATTCACACTAATCTTCTTTTCTGTCTAATTTCAATAATTCGTGTTCATGAACTTTCTATTTTCACTGACTTTTCTATTCTACTCTTCATGTTTCCTTCTGTTCGGTTAGCCTGACCTATGATCGTTTCCAATCGTGTTCGAGAATTCTTAATCGGTCTTTTGCATTTTCTATTCGTCTGCACCCGTTGTCCTGAGTTCATGACGTCTGATGCTTCGAAATGTTCTACATCTATTCAAAAGCTAAAAAGAAAAATCTCGACAATTGCATCTACTCACCATTTGGTAGCATACTTCTATTTCTTTTCAATCACTATCAAGTAGTTTCATCAAGCGGGAATCCCTTAATATCTGAATTAGAACTTTGTTCAAAATCCGGTCTCTTGGTACTAATACTCATTTTGTAGTCCTATCAAATTAGTTATCAATACGAACTTTGATGCTCACAATGTTTCCTACTGAGGTCAACATAATCATCTGCATTAATACCACCTTTGATATTCAACGACAAAGTAAGTATCAGCATTGTTGGGAACCACGGACTTAGGGTGTTACTACGTTTAACGATAAAGATTACGAAAAGAGGATTACCTTGTTAATGGTTAATTCCACGCTCTTCTATTGTATTCCCAAATTCCCTTGAGCGAAGTGTGGCCTCCGTCTTCTCAAGTTATCCTCTCTTCTTGCTCCTTGGTGGCTACAATATGTTTTCACACAATTGCCAAGCAAGAAGAGAATAAGAATATATATAGGCTACAATAGGGACCATGGATAATTAGGTTGGGCCTTCTAATTACATCTTGAGCCTAGCCCAATGTAATTAAATATTAATTCAATGCACTAAAGAATTAATATTTGCACTACCTTTCCTAATACCGTAATTTAATTAATTCGGTTCCAATATTATTTGCTTATTAAATTCCCCATGTTTAAAATATCATATGTCCATTAATTAAATAAATTACTGATAATTTATTTAATTAATATCTTTTATCCTTGATCATCCACTCAACCTTTATTTAATTATGCCAGAATAAATTCCACCTGCAGGGTTTCACATAATTAAATCTTTTTGAGCTTTCAAGGGGACATCATTAACCCGAATATTATCAGGACATGGATTCCTTCAATAAACAATATCCACCATGTATATAATTCCATCACCCAAAATATAATGATATAATTCAAAAGAATTATTTCATATATAAATCAAAGCATGTAAATAATATACACGTGTCAATTACTATTTCCGGATTAAGAACCTAAGCATTAATAATAACATAGAATCTTAGTTCTCCTTCTTAATCAGTATTAAGGGAACAATTCTAAATTTGATCATGTTCAATATACACAAAGTATACTAGTATTATTTATTAGTCAATATAAATTAATCTAAATAATACTACAGCCATACCAGTGGATTGTCCAACACCACCTGTGCTGTGAACCTTATTATATTATATAACCGTATTTAACAATCTAATATTCTGTATCCCATTTGATACTAGATTGTTCACAATATATAATATTAGAAAACATGTAAACATTCAAATAATTCTCAAATAAACTGGCCAGAAATAAATGTACATATTTCAAATAAATATTTTCAGTATACACTAACAAGCATAACCCAGAAGACGGATCAAATCCTATTCTTCAGTTCCTAATTTTTCCAATTCTTTTAACCATTTCTCAATAATCTTAATGGTATTCACTCTTTTATTTCTATTTGAAACATCTATTCCTAAATGGACCTTTCCTGTTTGATCTTTATCCACACATTGGCGCTCATAATCAATGTTAGATATATTTGATAATGTCATGACTAATATAATTTATGTTTAGATTTCAGATCTTACTTAACAGGACAAATCAGTACTTAACTGTTGATCAGTACTTATACTGGAAGTCAGGACTTAAGAATATCAGTACTTATATTATCAGGAGATAATTATCAGAAGTTAGATATCAGAACTTAAGTGCTGAAGGATGATTAGAGAAGGACAGTAGCTGATTAAAGAAAAGAAGATCGAGATAAACCTAAGAAGAGATATGCATGAAGAAGGAATTCCGTGAAGAATGGAATACTTGGAAGAAAAGATATCTGATTGATATATTTTAGGAAGCAGAATTATATTCCATATCAATTAGCGATTATCTTGTAACTGTGTAGTATATAAACACAGACATAGGGTTTACACTATAAGTGTTATCACATATTCGAGAAGATTATTCATTGTAACCCTAGCAGCTCTCGTGATATTTGTTCATCACTGAGAGGTAACAGTTCCATACTGTAACAGAGTTTATTGTTTCAATAAAGTTTGTTTTCTATTACTTAATATATTAAAGTTCGATTTGATTGTATTATACACTGTATTCACCCCCTCTACAGTGTGTGTGACCTAACAAGTGGTATCAGAGCTAATCTGTTAACACATATACAGCTAAAGATCCAAACACAATCATGTCTGACACAGAAACTCCAACTAAGCCTACCAAAACTGAAGAACCTCCAAAGCCACAAATTCAAAGTCGGTATGAGACTATCAGGGTTCCCATACTGAGACCATCTGAATATCCCATATAGAAGGTAAGGATGACCATGTTCCTGGAAGCAACAGATCCAGAATACCTTGATAGAATCAAGGAAGGGCCTCACAAACCAACCAAGCTCGCAGTTGCAGTTGCAGGTGAAGCAGCAAAGACCGTACCAAAGGAGAAGAGTGATTATACTGCTGAAGATATAGCATCAATTGCTAAGGATGCCAAGGTACGACACTTACTGCATAGTGCCATTGATAATGTAATGTCAAACAGGGTAATCAACTGCAAGACTGCTAAGGAGATATGGGATGCTCTGGAAACAAGGTGTCAGGGAACTGAGATAATTAAGAAGAACAGGAAGACAATACTCACTCAAGAGTATGAACACTTTGACTCAAAGACTAATGAGTCATTGAATGATTTATATGATAGATTTGTCAAACTTTTGAATGATTTGTCATTGGTTGATAAAGAGTATGATCTTGAAGTTTCAAACCTTAAGTTCCTGTTAGCTCTTCCTGAATGCTGGGATTTGAAGGCAACGACAATAAGAGACAACTACAATCTTGATGAAACAACTCTTGACGAAATCTATGGAATGCTCAAGACTCATGAGCTTGAGATGGAACAAAGAAGCAAGAGGAAAGGAGGAAAGTCAAGGACAGTTGCTCTTAAGGCTGAAGAAGAATTCCCCAAAGCAGCTTCCTCAAGGAAAGACAAGGGTAAAGCTCTTGTCATAAAGTCTGAAACTGAGTCATCAAGTTCTGAAAGTGATGATGACTCAGATTCTGAAAGCTTGCCTGAGACTGATGCTGATGAGGAGATGATGAAGCTGTGTGCTCTTATGGTGAAAGGAATCACAAAGATTGAACTTACCAAATAAATTTTAAAATTTAATATATATCCCAGAATTAATAAAACATAAATTTTGAAATTTTTAAATAAATTTTGAAATGCGACTTATATCCGCATTTAACGAATAAACGAAACAGAGCGCGGGTGAGTTTAATCCCAAAAATTTTCAAAATAATTTTAAAATTCCTGAAATATTCTAAACTTAAGGAAATATGAATTTCATGATTTTTGAAATATCTTGGAATTAAATATTGATTTTACAATTAAATGGAGTCAGAAAATCATTTTAAAATTTAATAATGAATAAAATATTGGTTTCTAAATTTTATAAATCCCTAAAAATAATAAATGAAATTATAGAACAAAAATAATTTTAGAAACAATTTTAGTATTTATGAGAATAAATATTCAATAAATTTATTTTAAAATGAATGATCTTCATACAGCTCAATAATTAATTATAAAATTAACATTTACGTCTAATAATTCACAAACAATTGACATCACAATAACACATAACTGACAAAACCATTACATATTTTATTTATTTAATATTTTGATAATTATATTTACATATCGGGTTCGAAATTAGGTTACTTAGCCGCTAAGTAACTAAAAAGACGATACGATCTTAATACCAAATTTGGATAATTATCAAAACAGAGCTTCCTATAAAATTCTTCATACGAAATTAAGGTAATAATGTCTCGCCTTTTTAGAATATGGATTTTTATCGATATATAAAATGATTTGCGTATCAAAAATTTCACACCGGAACTCGTACAGGTCAAACCGTATCCCGGATCGAAAAAGTCAAAACATGAAAAGTGTTCAGAATTATCAGATTAGGTTAGAAAGGAGTTTTCGGAAGAGTTTCGGGTTGTAAAAATGCAAAAACGATTGAAGTGAGACAATTTCTGATTCTAAAAAGTAATTTTATAATTATGTAAAAATAATCATTGTTAATTCTATAAATCCTTAAAAAACATATGATTATCCAAAATTACCAGAAAAATACCAAAATTATCTAGATTTAATTCTAGATAATTGGAAATTAAAATATCTAAATTTTATCAGAAATAAACATCCAAATATTATTATCCATCATCAAATAATTCACCAAAATTCACATAAAAATCACATAATAATTATTTATTGATAAAAACAATTACATAATATTTCCCGGGCGTTACATTAAGTACAAGCTGAAAGATGTTAAGAATGTAAACAAGGTAAAGTCACCTAGGAAAAATAGGAATGGAAAGGAAGGTGTGAATAAAGGCAATGATTATAAGCCTGTTCCTAATGCTCCTAGAAAAACATGTCATAACTGTGGAAAATCTAACCATCTGGCTTCTTTTTGCAGGAAAAAATAAGAACATAAACTCCTTACCTTCAAAGTCAGGAGTTAAGAGTCAGTCTGTTAGATATAAGCCACAAAATCCTTGTTTTCATTGTGGTAGTTTATGAAATTTCATTTATACTTGTAAGGAATATCATAGTTTGTACTATGATTATTATCAAATAAAACCTTCTTTAAAGAAAGTTAGCATTGTTCCCTCTAGTGTAAGTTCTGATACAAAGTCTGATAGCGTAAATGCTGATAAGAAAAATGTTAACATAAACTCTGATGCTAAATCCGTTGCAAATGTTAATAAACTTAATAAGGCCAAAGGATCCAAGCAAGTCTGGGTCCTTAAAACTAATCATTAATGGTCTTTGTGATTGCAGGGCAACATGAAAAAACATCCTATTTCTGGACAGTGGATGTTCAGGACATATGACTGGAAATAAAGTCCTGCTATCAGACTTTGTGGAGAAAGCTGACCCAAGTGTTTCTTATGGAGATGGCAACATTGGAAAAACCTTGGGATATGGCAATATCAATCTAGGGAATGTCATCATTGAAAAAGTAGCTCTAGTCCCAGGACTTAAACACAATCTACTGAGTGTTAGTCAAATCTGTGACAGAGGTTATCATGTGGATCTCTTTGAAGAACACTGTGAAGTTATAAGAAAATCTACAGGAAAAGTTGTTCTGAAAGGATACAGGCATGGTAACATTTATGAAGCCAAGCTTTCAACAAGTACTGATGGTTCTGCAATATGCCTGTTAAGTAGAGCATCAATTGAAGAAAGCTGGAATTGGTACAAGAAACTCTCTCATTTAAATTTTAACAATATAAATGAACTAGTCAAGAAAGATCTTGTGAGAGGACTGCCAAAATCAGTATTTGCTCCTGATGGCCTTTGTGATTCATGTCAGAAGGCTAAACAAAGAAAATCTTCATTCAAGAGCAAGACTGAATCATCAATTCTTGAGCCTTATCACCTACTAAATGTTGATCTATTTGGTCCAGTGAATGTCATGTCTATTGCAAAGAAGAAATATGCTATGGTCACAGTGGATGAGTTCACCAGATACACATGGGTGTATTTCTTGCACACAAAAAGTGAAACTGCATTTATTTTGATTGATCACGTCAAGCAACTGGATAAATTGGTCAAAGATTCTGTGAAGATTATAAGAAGTGATAATGGCACTGAGTTCAAGAATTTGATTATGGAAGAGTTATGCAAAGACCATGGAATAAAGCAGGAATTTTCTGCTCCTAGAACTCCACAACAAAATGGAGTTGTTGAAAGAAAGAATAGAACTCTTATTGAAGCTGCACGAACTATGCTTGATGAAGCAAAGTTACCAACCTATTTTTGGGCTGAAGCTGTGCAGACTGCTTGTTTCACTCAGAATGCAACACTCATTAACAAGCATGGAAAGACACCATATGAGATGATGAAGAAAAAGAAGCCAAATCTGAAGTATTTTCATGTATTTGGATGCAAGTATTTTGTTCTTAAGACTCATCCTGAACAGCTATCCAAATTTGATCTAAAAGCTGATGAAGGAATTTTTGTTGGATATCCACTTTCCACAAAAGCCTTCAGAGTCTACAATTTAAGAAGAAGGGTTGTCATGGAATCTATCAATGTCTCTTTTGATGATAAGAAGATTACTGGACTTGAAGGTTTCAATGATCATGATCAGCTGAGATTTGAAAATGAAGATTTCAATTCTGATAATGTAAATCCTGACAGTCTAAATCCTGATACTGCAAACTCTGATGGATTAAACTCTGATATTATTGAAACTGTGGTGACTACGCCAAAGGAAGATGCACCTGTGCAGGGGGAGCATACTGAAGTTACAACCACATCTCAAGAAGCATCAACCTACAACTGGCTCTTCAAGTTCTGATGAGCCAAGTTCTGATAATTCTGGAAACTCAAATTCTGAAGGATCCAACTCTGAGAGCATAATTTCAGGGGGAGCATCAGAAAATGTTGACGAAGACATCATGGATCATGGGGGAGCATCCAGTTTTAGAGAAAACCTTCCATCTGCAAGGAAGTGGACTAAATCACATACACCTGACTTAATTATTGGAAATTCTGATGCATGTGTCAGAACTAGAACAGCTACATCAAATGAATGTCTTTATAATTCTTTTCTTTCTCAGACTGAACCAAAGAAAGTGGAAGAAGCTCTTCAAGATGCTGATTGGGTGCAAGCAATGCAGGAAGAGTTAAATGAATTTGAAAGAAACAAAGTCTGGACCCTAGTGCCAAGACCAAAGAACAGATCTGTTGTTGGTACAAAGTGGGTGTTCAGAAACAAAACTGATAGTGATGGCATAATTGCAAGGAATAAAGCAAGGCTGGTTGCAAAAGGATATTCTCAACAGGAGGGAATTGATTATGATGAAACATTTGCACCCGTTGCTAGATTGGAAGCTATAAGGATATTTTTGGCTTATGCTACTCACAAAAAGTTTACTGTCTTTCAAATGGATGTGAAAAGTGCTTTTCTCAATGGAGAATTGGAAGAGGAAGTATATGTTGAACAACCTCCAGGCTTTGTAGATTCCAAACTTCCAAATCATGTCTACAGGCTTGATAAAGCACTTTATGGCCATAAGCAAGCCCCAAGAGCATGGTATGAGACTTTAGCTCAGTTTCTTCTGGAAAGTGGATTTAACAGAGGAACTATTGACAAAACACTATTCTACCTCAACCATGGAAAGGACTTACTTTTGGTGCAAATATATGTTGATGATATCATTTTTGGTTCTACAAATGACAGACTTTGCAAGAAGTTTGCCAAATTGATGCAGTCAAGATATCAAATGAGTATGATGTGGGAACTTAGCTATTTTCTGGGCCTTCAAGTCAAGTAGAATGAAGAAGGCACTTTTATTTGTCAATCCAAGTACACCATAAATTTGCTGAAGAAATTTGGAATGCAAGATTGTTCAAGTGCATCCACTCCCATGGCCACTACAATAAAATTGGATAAGGATACTGGTACATCCGTAGATATTACTGATTACAGAGGTATGATTGGCTCATTACTCTATCTAACTGCAAGTAGACCTGATATCATGTATGCTACCTATCTTTGTGCAAGATTTCAAGCAGATCCAAAAGAACCTTACTTAACAGCTGCGAAAAGAATTTTCAAGTACCTTAAGGGTACAACTGATCTGGGATTGTGGTATCCTAAAGAATCAGACTTTAAGCTAATAGGTTACTCAGATACAGATTTTGCAGGATGCAAAATTGACAGGAAAAGCACAAGTGGAAGCTGCCAATTTCTTGGAGGCAGATTAGTTTCTTGGTTTAGCAAGAAACAAAAGTCAATTTCCATATCAACTGCAGAAGCAGAGTACATTGCTGCAGGAAGCTGTTGTGCACATATTCTTTGGATGAAGAATCAGTTACTGGATTATGGGTTAACATACTTTAAAATCCCTATTTACTGTGATAATCAAAGTGTTATTGCTATGACAGGTAATCCAGTTCAACACTCAATGACAAAGCACATCAGCATTAGGTACCACTTCATTAGGGAACATGTTGATGAAGGTACAGTGGAATTGCATTTTGTTCCAACAGATCAACAACTAGCAGATATCTTCACAAAACCACTGTGTGAAGCTACTTTTACAAGATTGGTAAATGAACTTCGAATGGTAACAGGTTTTTTCTCTAAATCTGCTTAGTTTATGTTCTGATACATCAGATTTTATGATCAGTATTTATAGATATTACTATCTTTGTGTATTCTGTGCGTAAATTGAAAATTATTTAAGTGCTGATTGTTGTCTGATGTGAATTTCTAAACTCTGATAGTGATATGAATGTTTCTGTGACTATTCAATCCAATGAGGATAACTGTGCTGGATGCTGACCTAGTAGTCTCTAATATACTAAAGTCCCATATTTGAAGTAATTGTTTATGTGGAAATATTTTAAACACAAGCAAATTCTGATACTGAGCTTAGTTAAGTTTACTTTGTGTATCTTATTACTAAGTCAAAAACTGGAATAGTGCTTCTTATCTGTTAAGTTCCGATGTTAGTAAATCTGATGGATGTACTAAGTGCTGATAAACCTCACTTATCAAAAGAAAAAGGAAAAGAAAAAGAAATAAAAATCAGGTTCTCCTTTGAGATCTAGAGTAAAAATGTGGAAGGGACGACCCAAGTGCATTGCTGGTATTAAGTAATATGCATTAGAAAAGCAAAATAAAAATTTTCTTGGTGACTTTTCACACTCTGTGATTACTGGAGAAATACTCTGATAATAGCATAAATTCTGATAAGCAGTCGTGACTCACTTATACTGAGAAGCCACTGTATAATGGAATTTCAAAAGATGCATAAAATGAGCACAAAACAGTTGAGGTTGACTCATTCATGAACTCATTCTAAAGTAGACTTCTGAATACTGACAGAAAGGCATTAGTAAATCCGAAAGGCAGCATCACATAGGCATAGACCACCCTGTGGGTGATGAAGGCTGTCTTTAGGATATCCTTGGGATTCATCTTGATCTGGTTGTACCCCGAGTAGGCGTCCATGAAACTCAGCATTACGTGCCCGGATGTTGCGTCGATCAATTGATCAATATTTGCCAAGGGGTAGGGGTCTTTGGGGCATGCACTGTTCAAGTCTGTGTAGTCGATACACATTCTCCATTTCCCGTTTGCTTTTTTCACCATCACAATATTTGCCAACCATTTTGGGTACTTGATTTCGCATATTATCCCGACTTTGAGTAGTTTCTCAATTTCCTCATCTATTGCTTTCTGCCTTTCTGGGGTAAAATTTCTTCTCTTTTGCTTGACTGGTTTCCTCTCTGGGTTGACGTCCAAGCTGTGCATTGATATGGATTCATCCAACCCGGGCATGTCTTTTGGGCTCCAAGAAAATATATCAGAGTACCCCTAGAGTAGTGATACCAGGTCTTTTTTGAAATTAGCCTCGAGCCCGAAATCCTATCTTTATCTTCTTAGAAGGATTGCTTGCATTGATCATAATTGCTTCTATTTCTACAGCAGCCTCTATCTTGGATTGATCCATACTTGATACCAACTGCTGGATCCGGGTCTCTGTATTCTTCTTCATATAGATTTGACCCTGGGCTATCATCTCTTTTTGGTTGCTTTCCCCTACTTCAATTATTTCAGGGTTGGTTTCTTGCACAGTAAAATTGGCCTGGCCAAGGCTTAGGCTCAATTCAATCTCTTCTGTGACTTGGTTGCTTTTTTGCTCTTCTGAGCTTGGTTTGGTTGCTTTTGGATTTGGGAGGGACTCTATGATCTAAACTTCTTTTCTCGCATCGTCCCTTGAGTGGGGGCGATGTTTCTTAATACTTTGCTATTTCCGAAGTACCACGGCCTTTCTCTTGTTTTTTTGATGAGTTTCAGCCATTACCAGAGCCTGGCTATAACATCTTTCAGCTACCTCATAGTCTCCCTTGATTTCTCCTACCCCTGTTGGTGTTGGGAATTTGATTTTCAGGTGTGATATGGAGGTGATTGCTTGGATCCTGGTTAGTGCTGAGCGCCCGATTATTCCGTTGTAGGATGAGGGGGTATTGATCATGTAGAACTTTATTACATGGGTAACTTGGTTTGGGGCTGATCCAAATATCACTGGCAAGTATAAGGTTCCCTGGATCGGGACCAAGTTGTTTCCAAACCCATACAGAGGGTCCTCTTGATATTTATTGGAGCGTACGCTCCCAAGCTTCATCCGATCCACAGTATGCTTGAAAAGTATGTTTACTGAAGATCGATCATCTATCAGCATCCTTCTTACTTCGTTGTCAAAAATATCAAGTGTTACCACCAAGGCTTCGTTGTGATTCAGGTTGACCCCTTCATAATCCTTGCTGCTGAACGATATCATCATCTCCGGGTAGGATTGGACGGAGAACACTTCATCTCCTGAGCCCGGGCTCCTAGGGGGAGAGTGCGACCCTCCTAGGACCACATTTACTATGTTTTTCCCTTTCCTTTGACTTTCCTCTCTCTGATTTACCTCCCGGGAGATGTACTGATTCAGGTTACCCTTCTTAACTTGATCTTCAATGAAGTATTTGAGGGAGAGACAATTTTCAGTTTTGTGCCCATGGGTTTCATGATAGTCGCACTGCCTGTTATAAGGCCTGTTCTCCGGGGGAGTTTGCATGGGCTTTGGAGGATAATAGAATGGCTTTCCCTTGATCTCCTTCAGTATTTCTTCCCGGGTCCTGTTTAGTGGTGTCCATTCTGGCTCTTGCCTAGGCTCTCTTGCTTGTCTAGGTGGACCGGGATCGCTTTTGGATTCTGTCTTACGACCCAGTCTTTGAAATATTGGAGTGTTCTGTACAACATTTGTCTGCTGGCTTTGGTTGCTTTGTTTGAACTTCTTCTCCTGATGGTAACCCTCTTTCGGTTGGTCATCAGAAGTTTTGTTCCTGGTCCCTCCATTTTGAGTCATTCTCATCGCCTGGAGAATGTCTGTTTCTTTTATGAACCGGGCTGCCATAGAGTAGGCAGCGGCCAGGCTTTGTGGCTCTTTGTTTATCAACTCTATAATGTACCTCTCATTATGCTCTGGATCCAGGTTCCTTCGAAATATGCTTAGAGCCTCCCTTTCATCAAGATTCGAGACTTTGTTGATGGCTTCCTGAAATCTCCGCATATAAGTTGAGAGCGCTTCATTATCATATTGGCGGATTGTTTCCAGGTGACACATATGCATTTCATGTGTCTTATTGGCTCTGAATCTTCTAAGGAAGGCTCCTCTGAATTCTTTCCAGGAGTGAATGCTTCTTGATGGGATCCTGCTGAACCATCTTTGAGCCCCCCCTTTGAGGGTCGAGGTGAAGAATCTGGATTTGGTTAGGTCGTTGTAGTAATATATCTAAGCTATCTGTTTGAAGTAATTGAGGTGCTCTTCTAGATCCCCCAATCCATCGAAAGAGTCAAAGTTGTAGTGCTTGAGATTTTTCTGTCGAGGGATGGCTTCTAGGGAGTGACTGAAGGGCGTGAGGGTCTCCCCAACTTCCAACCCGAAATCTTTTTCCATTTTTCTCTGGAGCTCATAAATCATGTCTTTAAGATCCTTCTGCCCCTCCTCTTCATCATCAAAAATGAGCTCGGGGGTAGGGTCCCTCCGAGTTCTTTTGTCTTTGGTTTTAGCCAGGAGCTTCTCCTCCTCCAACTGCATTCTTTTCTGAATTTTTTGCTCAAGCTTTGCCTCTTCTTCTCTTCTTATCTATTCTCTCATTTCTTCCAACTTTTTCTTTCTGGTTGCTTCTGTCTCCTTCTTACTAGGCTCTTTTTGATTTTTTTTTGCCTTAGCTCCAATTCGGTCAAAGACAGATCTCCTGGATTGCTGAGAATCCTCAGACTCTTCTTGCTCATCATCTTGTTCATATTCTATCTGGAGTCGGGCTTGTTCATCTCTGTAGAGCCTGATTGCTTCAGCAAGTTCATGGCTTGTTAAGTTATCCATATGCTCCTCTGCAACTGGAATATTGGTGTACTTGTACTGATTGAGCTCTATGACATTCCTTGCATCCCTGACCTGGGTATGCTGCATCAGTGGTTGCTCCTGGAGGGTCTCCCTGTCTCCTCCAGGTTCTTGAACTTGAGAGGGGTCTTGTTCCTGAATATGGGTACTGGCGGAGGGCCTACCAGCGGTATTTTTTCCTGGTCTTGCCATTACCACAATTGTACAAACAACTGACCAAGATTTGAGGCTAAAAATATGGATCTAAGGATGCTTTTTTGAAGATTACAAAAAATTTCCAGAATAACAGCGAACAAACTTTCTGGGCTTTGCTAACAATAATACTAAACAAGAACAGCAGGCTCTAGAACACAAAGAAAATATGCAAGCTAAAGCAGTTCTGGGTTTTAAAACTATCAAGACTATTAAACCCCAGGCTTCAAGACTATCAAGATTATCAAACCCTAAACAACCAAAATTAACAAACAAGAGCGGGCTCACACAAACGTGGCCTAAAGTAATGAGCTCACACAAACGTGGCTAAAATGAACATTCATATTCAAGAAAGGGTATGATTGCTTCTGTTCTTACAGGTTTAAGATGTGGACTCTCTTAAGAGTTTGCTGATGAAGGTGAATCCAGGGGCACCGAGACCCAAGGATGGAGCCCCCTCCTTCTAGCGCCAAATGAGAACTCCGGTGAGCGGGCGGCTCCGTCCGACGCCGTTCATGAACCTTCTGTATGTGAATGAGGTGTAGCTGCTGGTTGGGCGCCTGCAAAACAACACCGGAAGGGGGGCATCTATGGAATGCCTGGAGTTGGCAAAACTCTAATGATGGAAAAAATTTGGAAAGAAATCGAGGAGAAAAAGATCTTTGACAAGGTCATACGAGCAGACGTGGGATGTGAAAGGTCAAACATAACATCAGGCAAGGAAGAGTTGGATGTGATCAAATTACAAAATCAGATTGCGGGCTATCTAGATTGTCATTTTGAATCAAAACAAGATCAGAAGCGCAGAGCTAATCAACTTAGACATAGTTTTATGAATGGGGGGAAGATTCTTGTAATATTAGATGATGTATGGAGTGAGATTCCATTATATACTATTGGTATCCCCTTTATCGACGATAGTAGTACCAACGGTGGTAGTAAGATCCTCTTGACATCTCGAAAGCTCGAGGTATGCTTACATAACAACTACAAATATTCGGTCAAAATTTCAACTCTAATGTTGACGAAGCCTGGGATCTTTTTAGGAACACCGTTGGTAGTGATCAAATTGAATCTCTATGATAACTCCGGTGAGCGGGCGGCTCCGTCCGACGCTGTTCCTGGACCTTCTGTACGTGAATGAGGTGTAGCTGCTGGTTGGGCACCTACAAAACAATACCGGAAGGGGGTTTGGCTCCCACGACGCCTTCGGTGTAAGAATAAGAATAGGGTTTTGGAGAAGATGAAGATGTATGTATGTGAATAGAGAGGCTGCTGTGTGTGTATGGATATGAGAGGGTGAGTATGTAAGAGTGTGAATATTTTCTAACCCCTAAACCCTTCAGCCCTGGGGGTATTTATAGCCCAAAGGTAGGGTTTAGGGGTTGTTACCTCTAAATCAGGGCCGTTGGATCTTGAGAGCAGAGGACGCCTGGCTTGGGTGGATTGCTTATACGTGTCCAGGGAAGGACCACCTCCAGGGTGTCCTAACGGCCTTCTGACACGCGTCGTGCTTGTCTGGTGTGTTGGTTGTTGATAGCTGTCACTGTCACGTGCCCACGTACCCTTCCTTGGCGGGTTGTGGGATGTGCATGTGTTTGCTGGGACCCCCTCATGGTGGTCTGGGCCCTGATCCGGATCCAGGTAGGCAGATGGTCCGGGTCCCGGGTTGGATCCGGATCCGGGTCATAGGATGAACCCGGGCCTGGTCCCTGTACTTGATTGTTCTGGGTTAGGGGGGTCTTGGTCCATCGATCGAGCCTGAAATCCTTTAGATCCAGGTTGAATCCTAGCCGGGTCTCTTATACCTTATCACTCTGCATGATAAACCCTTGGCGATGGATGTGTGTAATAAATGTGCAGGTTTACCACTGCTCATCCATGCGGTTGGTAAGGCATTGCAATTTATGTCTCACAAAACATGGAAAGATGCACTTTATCAACTTGAGAATGGAAGGGCTGAAAATATTCCTGGAATAGATCCAGATATATATGCTTGTGTTAAACTAAGTATTGATAAATTACCAGACGACGCAAAGTCATGTCTTTTCTTGTGTTCCTTGTTTCCTGAAGATTCAGAAATTCATATCAGGATGCTTACGCAGTTGGCAACAAGCTCACAGCTTGTAGATGGTGGAAGATCAAGAGTAAGTGCTATGGTTGATGTTCTCAAATCATCTTCGTTGTTGCTTGAAGGTTAGAATTATGAACTTTTTAAATTACACGACGTCATCAGGGAAGCAGGAAGATCCATAGCTGTCGCAGACCAAAAATATGCATTTTTACTTGCAAGACCTGGAAAGCGGTTGCATAACAATGTTACTTATGATACTCGGAAATTGCTACGTCTGGATATTGAGAGTCCTTATTTTTGTTCCCTTGATATTCCTGTGTGCCCAAACCTTCATAGTTTGTGGCTACAATGCAACTACTATAAAGAACGGTTCTCAGGTGGTTTCTTCGACATGTTTATGAATCTCAAATTTCTGGTGCTGCAAAATGTGTTTTTTCATTCTTCTTCACATCAATTCTCTCTTGAGCCCTTGGACGCACTGAGGACTCTTCTTTTAGATGATTGTGACTTAAATGACATCTATGAGACGGATAGACTTTTTCCTGAAAACCTGCAAACTCTTTGCATTTGGGGTTGTCGTCTCCCGGTACCGTTGCATTTAACACACCTGATACATCTTCAGAAGTTAGAAATCCAACCAGAGTGTTCTGGTGGGTATTTTGCACCAAACTATGTATCTAGTCAAGTGTACTTGGTGCCAAATACCATGACTAGTCTATCCAGTCTGGAGGAATTGCATATACCGACCGGATTCAAATTTTGGATGATGCATCTGCTTTTTCGTCACCCATATTGATCGAGATCAACAGATTAACTCGTCTGAGAAGTTTACAGATTTCTTTTAGCACTTGGTGCATCTTTGTTAAACAAACAATCGAAAATAAAATTAAAAAACAAGGAATAATCATGATTGGTCTGTCTGACATTCCGTGTGTGAGAAAAGCCCTTGACAGAATATCTGATGACACAGTTGAAGCAGCGTTTCGTAGATTGCGTTATTTGTTTTGTTACAAGGCTGTTGTTAATGTTCTCAATTCCGAAATTGAGAAAGTTAACATTCAGGATGGCAGGCTGTCCAGAAAAGCTGCTGTCGAGATCAGCAGATTAACTCGTCTGAGAAGTTTACAGATTTCTTTTAGGGATACTGAGCCTTTTCAAGATAGAAACATTTTTACTAATTTACTTGAATTTAATATATGTGTGGGTGTGCCAGAGGAGGATATTTGTAATCATCAAGCTTCAATTGTTTCATTGACGCGATCAATTGAGCTGTCGGGTTCTGAGTCAAAAGGCTTGGAGATTCTGATGGAGAGAGCTGAAGAAGTGATACTGTTTTCCACTGATGTTGATATGAGTAGCATTTGCAACAGCAATATAAAAGCATTTGCAGACTTGAGAAACCTCTACATTAAAGATTGTCACACAATGGGGCATCTAGCAAAGATATCACGAGTTGAAATTCAGCACAGTGTCCAAAGGCGGTCATCTTTTTCTAAACTAATCTGTTTGAAAATTACAAACTGTTTGGACTTAAAATACCTCTTTTGCAACTCTGTTGCACAAAGTCTGGTGCAGCTGCAAGAGCTCTACATATGTAATGGTCCTGTGATGGAAGCAATCATAATAAATGAAGGCACAAGTGATATGGATATCATACATTTCTCAGAATTAAAATCATTGAAGCTAATAAAAGTTCCGAGACTCACAAGTTTCTACAGGTATTACTCTGACGTCCCTTCTGTTCAGTTTCTGTCGAGGCTTCGAAAGAAAGAAGGGCAATCTCTTTTTAATGGAATGGTATGCTTCACTCTATTAAGCATTCTGTCACCTTTTTAATATAAATTGTGTAGTCCATAAACAGCCGCAGGTACTGTAGCATCTCCAATAGTCTCCCAATTCGCTCATAAATATAATATAAAAATTGTAACTCTTAGCAAGTTAGTATATAAATTTTCGTGTCAATTTCAACTAAACTCTTTATCTTAACTCCTAAACTATATAATATTCATATTTTAAATTTCACACTAACAAAAATTTGAATGGAAACATGTGGAAATAGATGTTTTATTCATAAAAAATAGGCTAAGAGCAACTCCAACAACTTTTCTTTATAGCCTCTTAAGTCAAAATTTGAGGATTTTGACATGAAAATGATCTCTAACAATCTCTTAAGTTATCCTCAAAAATTTAGGATCTCTATATCCTTCCTCACCAGTGAGGATCTCCTAACCTTTCCTCAATCAATTTATATTAATAAATAATGTGTTCATGCACTTGGATTTTGCCATGTAGCACTTTCATTCAATTGCAACAATATAAATATAAATAGAGTGAATTGAAGAGAATTGTTAGAGAAAGAATAAATTTTTCTCTCTTAAATAGTTAAGAGTCTATTAATTATAATATTTTTAGAGAAAAATTTAAGAGTCTCTTGGAGTTGCTCTAAGCTCTTAATACCTCCGACACCTTTCCCTGCTTGCTTATGCAGAGACTTTTTTTGTTTGGCTAATTGAGTACATTCATACACCCATGTTGATGTTGCCTTGAACAAGCAATAAGCCATCGATCTCCCAAGCCTTTATTATTTATAGGAGCTAAGTTTTGGTACGATTTTATCTAAAATTGCAGTAATGTATTAGATACATACTGCCAATACACGAATTTGTTTTGGTCATAGATTATATATATTTGTTTTTGTAGTGTACAGTTTCGCTGTTCTAATTATGTTAGGTACACTTAGATAATAAGTGTCTATATTATCTAAGTTCATTTATTCTACTAGCTACTAACTTGTGCAATACACGAATTTCTCATAATCAAACCACGTTAACTCCCCTACACTGGTGTACAAAAACTTGAGTAGTATTTTTACCGGTAACTTATTATTTGAAGAAGTGGAACTTTAATCTCATTCCCATAATTATACTAATTTTGAAATGATAAATATACGCCTGACAACCAAATCACCAGTGCGCTATTGGACATAATTTCATACTGTCAACACATATTGTGACCATAACTGTTTTTGCAAAATCACAACCAATTTAACTTGTGTTTTTTATAATTCCCTGCAGATTTCATTTTTCAAAGTTTGTAAAGCCATCTAGTCTTATTCTGATCTCATTTATCTATATCTACGAATTCTGAACCACGAACGTGGATAGAGCCATTGCATGAAATAGTTGATAAAGTGAATGTGTATGCTACAGGGTGGCATTCCCTTCCTTGGAAGAATTGCAGATCAGCTATTTGGAAGATACAAGTAGTATATGGGGAAAGGATTATCAGTACCACGATGACAAACTATCTTTTTCCCAATTAAAGAGCATCTTGGTATCCGGCTGTAATAAACTAGAATTTGTGATTCCACTTGCCATGATGCGTAGGCTACGGAATCTAGAATGCTTACGCGTATATTCTTGTTGTTCACTGACATCTGAAGTTGGCACCTACAGCAGCAACACAGCTGAATGCAGCAACACAGCTGAATGTGCACCCGTGGATCTATTAGACTTGCCAAACACAGAGTTGAACTCGAGGGACCACTCCGGAGCAGTGATTTCGTACTCAAATCTTGAAAATCTGAAAATACAGGACTGCAATAATTTGAGAAACGTGTTCCTAGCTTCTGTTGCCAAAGATCTTATGCACCTTAAGAAAATGCGTGTAATCAGATGCTCATTGATGAGTGAAATAATTGGGGCAGGTGGCGACCAAATCACTGATCGCATAATCTTTCCTGAGTTGATGGTTCTACAACTAAATCATTTGCCAAAACTGACCAAGTTTAGGCGTTACCAAAGCAGGGAAACTAATACTGACAATTTTAACATTCCTCCTTTTCGGTTATAGAGAAATGCTAGTGATCCCAAAAAAATTCACAAAAATGTTCCCAAATACACAAGTATCAAATTATAACTGGTCATTTCCTTCATAAAATAGTGAATTTCTCGTGCATATATAAATATACGTCCACAAATAAAAATTTGTCATGTGTCATTTGGGAACTTTTTTCGATTCCTAGCATTCCTAGCATTTCTCTTAATAATATTATGTAAATTTGAATAAACATGGATCTTCGATCTAACTCTGGGCATCTCCAACTCCAACCAACATTAAATCACTGTAATAGGGTAAGTAGTGCAATATTTTTGGCTTCAAACCAACTCCAATGCAACACGTACTATAGTCTATAATGGTAAAAAATGTTACAGCAAATTTGATGTGGTGCAAAAATTTTAGTATCCTCGTGTTTGTTAACCAAATAAATTATCTTCCTCCGTTCCAAAAAGTCTGTTTGACTTTTTACGCGTATTTTAATATGAATAAAAAGGATAACTTCATAAAAAAAATTTCAAAATTTATTTTTCTGAATAAAGGTATACGTATTAAATTTTAATTCAAGAAAAAAAAATTTAAAAAAAAATATATGTGAAACAATAATTTTTATACACCTTAAAATACGCGTAAAATGTGACTTGTATTTTGGAACGAAGGGAGTAATTTCAAATATCCAAAAACCACATCTGTTATGTTAAGATGTTCAAAATCAGTAACTTCGTATGAGTGAGATTGATATAATAAACAACACTAATTTTTGGAGGTTGAATTTCCAAACTTGGTGGATTTTGAAGTCGGCTGTGGGATAAACGACTTGGAAGGGCTAAAGCCACTTGCCATCTAGATGCATAAAAAGTCTGTGTCCGAAAATCTGGCCCGACCCAATCCGGTCAAAACCCGGTCAAGCTTGACCCGGGCTTCAGGCCTCGACGGGCCCTGGGCCTCGACGGGCCCTATATTTTTAGGCAAAGCCCATGCTTTTAATATTATTAAAAGCCCGGACTTCGGCTCGGCCAGCCCGATTAAAAGCCCGAAAAAGCCCGGTTATAATCTGATTATTCTAATATATTTTCTTATATATTTATAAATTCATATTTATTATTAATATAAATAATACTTTAAACATATATATATATATATTTACATATTTGTGATTAATAATAATATTTATATACTTTGTTGCATAAATAATGAAAGAAAATATAATAAGTACACTATATATATTTGGATATCATTGTTATCATAACAATGATAAAACATGTTATTCTATAAACATGTTTATTTTTTGCCGAACTTAAATATTTTTAACGAAGTAATGTTTTCATAAAATATTTCATGTAAACTAATACATTTTTACGATGATCTAATTGCTAACATATGTATTTTTCGAAATTTCTAATAATACTCGATCTGATTTAAATTACAAAAAAGCTTAGCCCAATCCGATCCGGCCCGAAAAAAACCCGTTTACGCTTGTCTCGAGGGCCCAAACGGGCTCTGACATTTTTCAAAAGCCCGGCCCAATCAAAGTCAAAGCCCGAAAAGCCCGGCCAGGTCAAAACCCGGGCTTTTTAAGGCTCGGTCAAAGCCCTGCCCGGTGGAAACTACCAAGCTGGAGTACGGTAGGGGCAGAGGGAATTTCCGGTGGAGCGGTGAACATCTCTATTGCCAACTAATGAGCCTGTCTATAAGTTGTGATAAGGAGATTCCACTTCCTGGTGAATGGCAACTCTGTTTATATAATCTGGGCAAATTGACATTGAGAAACTCTTGGTTGCATGAGCTGAAATCTCTCTGCTTCCAAAGGTTAAAGGTGCTGAAAGTTCATGACTCTGGACGGTCTACTCTTTTTGAATTCCCAAGCTTCCAAACTCTACAACAACTCCAAGAATTAGAAATATCTAACTGTCCTTCACTGAAAGAAATATTTGCATCCGTAAAGGATAAGAAGTCAATTACACTCACTCAGCTTAAGTCAGTTTTTCTTAAGGATTTGCCCGAACTCCGCAGTTTTATCCACACTCCAAATTATAAGTGCTATATGCCATCTCTAAAGGTGTTGATAGTTGAAAACTGTGGGCTATCTACTCTTTTCACTCGCTCCATCATCAAATCTCTCAAAAATCTTGAAAACTTACAAGTGTCGAATTGTAAGTTGCTGGAAGACATTGTTGATGCTAAGGGTGACAAAATATCTGACACAAATAACAAGGTTTTCCCGCTCCTGTCATCTATTGTTTTAAGTGGTTTACCAAAACTTAGAAGTTTTAGTCGCAGTGCATTCAATTGTTTCAGTCTGCCCTCTTTGTCTACTTTGCATTTGCTTCGGTGTCCGCAGGATGAGTATTTCACTTCCTTGAAAACATTTGTAGAAAACATATCTGTTTATACTGATTGTCACCAAAAGGAAACATGTCATGACCTGAACGAATATATAAGACAAAATCACAAACGAGGAAATAGTTCAAGTGACTGTGCTGGGGAATCAAGTAATAGTAATAAAGAACTGGAAACATAAACAGAGATAGTTGAAGAGACGGCTGTTTTAGGAAATTGAGAATGATCAACTGTAGTAGATCAATCCAGAGCCATTACAATTGCTCTAGAACAAACTCAACCACATTTGGCAAAATGGTTACCAGAAATATTTATATGCATTCATTTATGTATTAATCTTCCAATGATGTTATCAGCTCTTTAAACAGATGATATTTTTCCGTGGGCAACTTTCTACAAAGTGTTTTATTAGCCTAAACTTGCTTACAATTTTTTTTTATATCTACCCAATTTTTGAAGAAATGAACTCAAAAACCAAGCCTTTAATTGCTTTGAATTAGCTCTATAATTCAGTGTGAACATCCACTAAACTTTGAAGAATATCAGTTAATTTCTTTTTTCTTTGTTTTTTTGAACAGTTCATGTCTTCGTAGTTCTTTTTGCGCAAATTATGAGTATAGAGCAAGCTTATTATTTTAAAAATGGAGGTTTATTAACCACAAACCATAACCACAGAAAACGATAACAGATCCATTTTGTGTGAATTTGCACTTACAGTTCACACACAACTGAACTATTTTCACAGGAACACTCACATTGATAGTAATTTTGGTAAAAATGAGTAATAAACCAGGAATTACGGTAAGTAAATTAGCAAGAAACACAGGAACATTGAAATTGATAGTAATGTGAGTAACAGTATAGAGTAGAACAAGGAGATGTACAATGACATGTAATCTAGCCACCGAAGCCGTAAAGAGTCCTGCCCTGCCTCTTAAGCGCATAAACAACATCCATAGCAGTGACAGTCTTCCTCCTAGCGTGCTCGGTATAAGTGACCGCATCACGAATAACATTTTCCAAAAATATCTTAAGCACGCCGCGAGTCTCTTCGTAAATGAGACCTGAAATTCTCTTAACTCCGCCTCTTCTAGCAAGCCTTCGGATAGCAGGCTTGGTAATGCCCTGGATGTTGTCTCGAAGGACTTTTCGATGCCTCTTGGCTCCGCCTTTGCCCAATCCCTTGCCTCCCTTTCCACGCCCAGACATCTCTTTTGTTGGAAATTATTTTAATTCAATTGCTTTGGGTTTTTGTTGAATTGTTGGCTGGGGAGTTTTGCTTTGCCTTGGCTTTTATAGATCCAGATTTGGGGTTTGGGATTTTAACAAGTGCCAATATGTGGTTTTAGTCGTTGGATTAGCTTTTCATCGGATGCTGCATAATTGTGATCCTTGTGATGAGCTGAAGATCAATGTGATTGGCTGATTTCAGCGTGTAAGGATCCTTGGTCACTAGTACTATTTAACTTATGCTAAATCAAAAATGTGACTCTGGCCGCACCTGAATTTTATTTATTTCATACTTTCTTCTGCTTTCTATTGTTTGATTCTATGAAAATACTAACTTATCACTCTTGTGATGTATGGATTTTTCAAATTTTCTAAATATAAATTAAATTAGAGTTTTTAATATTCAAAATTCGTTTATTCAAAATTTTTAAATTTTAGACATAGTAGAGAACTCGTAATTATATAAAATCGTTATATCAACTAAATCTTTAAAATAATTTATGAAAATGTATTTTATAAGAGTATTAAAATGCGTATCAATCCCTCTGTTTCAAATTTTTAAGCATTTAACGAGACAGATGTAGTATTATTTTGTTTAGCCCGATGTTATATCGACCATCAAAATATTCATTCAATTTTAATTTTGGTTTAGCTCGATTCAATATCATATATTATTTTAACCCGTCAATAATTTTCATGAGTTTATTTTTTTATTTTTCTAAATTCCATTTGCTATATTATTTGTTATATTTTATTTTTGTTTTTTATTCTGAATCAATAATATAATTTTATTTAAGTCCGAATTAATTATATATATTATTTTTTATTTATCCAAGGACTATTATATATAAATAAATTATTGGTCATAAAGCATCAAGCTTAAAGGACTTGATCTAATTTCAATTAATGCATAACTATTAATTTATATATATATATATATGTATGTATGTATATATATATATATAAGTTTGCATATGTAGTGCAATAAAAATTCTATTGAATAATAATGGATGAAAATAAATAGATTTAATGGAGTAGGATTGTAGTTAATCGCAATCATTTTTTTGGTATTAGTAAATCATAATCTTTTTGAATACAGATGTTGCTAGCGACAGGGGTGAGCAAAAAATCGAAAATAAATCGAAACCGAACCGAAACCGAACCGAAACTGGAAAAAACCGATATAAACCGAGTCGAGAAAAAGCGAATCGAAACCGAAACCGAAACCGAAATATTAAAAACCAAACCGATTGCATGGGTTTGGTTCCGGTTATTAGTTAAAATCGAAACGGCAATAACCGAACCGATTACCTAAATAATTAAATAAATATATAATTTATATGAAACTAAAAAAATCAAAATATTATATTTTAAATAATTCAATATATGATGTACTAGACATGTGCTCTGTAGTTGGTATAATCAAGGGGCACTGAAATAGTATGCATGATTAAAGTTTCTGTCAGCAACTTATATATTCTCAAGGGTAAAAACTAAAACACAACATGTAATGTAATGTTTAAAACTGCAGTTATTTTCTTAAATTCCCACGGCGTGCAATACATTGGCATTGATATCATACACATTTTACTATCTTATGGTTTTTTTTTGAAAATTCCCTTTGTTACTTGTGAAAGGGATTTACAGAAAGTTTAGATGTCATGTTACTACACTTCTTTCAGTTTATATATTATTTTTTATTTTTGTATTTGGCGGTTTCGTAACCGAAGCCGAACCGATTATAACTGAACAGAGATTTTTTAAACTGAAACCGAATCTGAACCGACGGTTGCGATTTTTATTTTTGAAAACCGAACATAATTGGTTGCGGTTCCGGTTTTATCCCGAGCCGAGCCGAACCGAGACACGCTCACCCCTAGCTAGGGATGTTGCTAGCTCAGGCCTAGTGCGAGATAGTTCGTGAGTATTTGTTTGTGGTCCTTAATTTTGTGAATTTTGTGTCACCGAGGTTTGTAAGTGTTATGGATAAAAAACTAAGGTTATTATTTGCTGTATTTATTACTAAGATTCGGAAGCTCAAGGCCTTTAATGGCTGCTCTCGTGTTTCGTGGCTCGATCTGCCTTTACGAGATGCCTACGTATCTCTGTGAATTAGAGAATCAAGCCAAAAAATGTAGTTCTGATCTGTGGGGTGAGGCCCCTTATATAGATGTTGGGAGTCCTTGAATTGGACTTGGTATAGGAGACTTGGTGGGCAAGTCTCATAATTAGAATGGACTTTGGAGTCCTAGATAGTAGGAAACTGATTCCTTATCCTTTTAGGTCCCTTGAGGCTAATCTCTAAGGATTTATATCCTTATCGGGACTCTTCTCAACATCTGATTTTTCCCTTATTAATTAATTACGAAATTAATTAATAATCAGGGCTTTTGGGCCTTTTTTATTCCATCAGGCCTGATCTGGTCCATCAGGCTTAACCTTTCTGGTCTGAGTATCATATATCTTTTTATTGGGCCTAGCAGCCCACAGCTTGTACAATTAATGCAATATTTAATTATACAATCATAATTTATTTATCCCTATCATTTGCCCCCCAACTTTTGGGAAACATTGATTAGGTTTCGCAGAAGTTAAGTCTATTCGTTCCCTTACAGGGTTTCGTTTTTCCGTAAAGTGTGGAGCGACCTACACATTTACAATGAATTTTTCCTTTTATTCAGGAATTATCTTAATTTCCAGGAATTTTTCCCTTATTTCCGGGATTTTTCCCTTATTTTCTGGATTTTTCCCTAATTTTCTGGGATTTTCCCTAATTTTCTGGGATTTTTCCCTAATTTTCTGGGATTTTCCCTAATTTTCAGATTTCCAGCCCTTTTTCGACCAGGATCCTAGTCGAAATTTCGACCTGGATCCTAGTCGAAAATAGGGGTCAGCCTTGCCATCGTGGTCGAAGGAATTCGACTAGGATCCACGACCTGGAATTCGACCAGGATCCTAGTCGAAATTTCGACCTGGATCTAGGACCTGGAATTCGACCAGGATCCTAGTCGAAAATTTGACCTGGATCTAGGTCGAAAATTCCACCTTTTTTTTAGCTTCTTGTCATGAGCCTATCGACTAGGATTTTGACTAGGATTCTAGTCGATATTTCGACCTGAATCCTGTTCGAAAATTCTTTGGTTTTCTTGCTTCCTGGTCGAAGGATTTCGACTAGGATCCACGACCTGGAATTCGACCAGGATCCTAGTCGAACTTCGACCTGGGTTTTTAATCCCCATTTTTTGAAAGATGCTTGGTTTATTCGACCTCATTCCTGGTCGAAGCTTCGACCTCAATTCAGTCCCGTTATTCCAGCTATTTTCGGGTGTCTGCTCGAAAGATTTCGGGCAGGATTCACGACCTGGAATTCGACCTGGATTCTGGTCTTTTTTACCCGTTATTTTCGGGTGTCTGCTCGAAAGATTTCGGGCAGGATTCACGACCTGAATTTCGACCTGGTTCCTGGTCTTCCACTAGCCTTCTTTATTTAGCTTTAATTTAGGGTATTGTATTTTCCAAATCCTAATTGGATTTGGGCCTGGCCTTTTTTGTTGGGCCTTATTAAATTTTACTGAGCCTCTATTATTGGGCTTTTCCAAATCTTATTGGGCCTCTTTTATTGGGCCTTTTCAAATCTTATTGGGCCTCTTTTATTGATCTGGGCTTAATACACCCTGTTTAGAATGCTCTAGAATTCCTAGGAATATTCTGGAATATTCTTTTTTCTGGGCTTTTTCCTATGGGCTTTTGTTCTCAATGGGCTTTTCGTCCCTTCAACTTCCTTTTCCTCTTATATAAAGGAATGAGGAAAGGCTATTACTCCTCACTTTCTCATTTCTTAGTTTTCTTCTTTATCTTCCTGCTAAGATTCTCAGAGGAATAACAGCAAGTCGGAGCTCAAAGCCTTTTTCAGGAGCGCTTCTTCAGGTAAGATTCCTCCCTTCGCTTTTCGTGTCTATTTTTCCATTGTGTGCCATTTTAAGATAGCCTATTTACGTGCCCCTTACTTTTTTCAGATGGCTGACAAAAGAATGACTCACTTGGCCAAGATGAACGTGGCTAGAAAGTCCAACGATTTTCCTATTCGATCGAGGTATACTTCCTTAATCGACATGATCAACACTCGAGGGGACGAGTATCCGTCTGATGCGCATCTGGACGCGCACGATCATATCAGTGCTTTACGGGATCCCAAGGAGCTGGAAAAGTTGAGCAGCTGCTTCAAAATCAAGGAGCCTTTTAAGCTGGTTCTTGCGGGTCCGGCCGACAGGGCCTGTCAGTGGAAGAAGGACGCGTTATGCGTCTATAGGGATACTCTAAGGGCAGGTATTAGACTCCCTTTTCATCCATTCATTCCTTTGCTACTGGCTGATGTGGGCATCAGCCCTTGCCAACTTCCCCCTAATTCCTGGAGGTTGATTCTGTGCTATCTGTCGCAATGCGCCAAGCACAACGTCCCCACATCTGTTGCTGTCTTCAGGAAGATTTTTTAGTTCAAAAACAGCCCTGATAAAAGTCCGGGTTGGGTTTCTATCAACCAGCGCCCCACTATCCCCCATATCGTGAATGGGAAGTCCATCCCTGACAACAACTTGGGGTGGAAGAAAGATTTTTTGTTTGTTATTTGGGAAGGTGGAGATTGGGGCTCCCTGTTTCGATCATCCTTTGGGCTGGCCGTGGACGGGAGCCCAAATGACATAACTTTGTCTGAGGAGGAGGTTAGAGGTTTCAACCTCCTTACGCAAGACAACGGTACTTCCCATTGTTGGGACCTTATCCGGGAGACCGTCCTGGTAGAACGCGGCATTTCGCCCGTTAATAAGAAAAGTAAGTTCCCTTTCTTACCTCCTTTATTTCCTGCACTTTTATTTCATTGGTTTTCAACTGACTTTGTTTGTTGCAGTGGCTGAGAAGATTGAGGAGGCTACCAAGCCGAAGGACCTGGAGACAACCAGGATGAAGAGGGCCGGGAAGATCTTTAAAGACCCTCGACTGGGTGACCGCTTCCCCGAGTTCCTTCTTCAGGCAACGGAGCCAGATGAGGAAGGCCCCAGCCAAGTTCTGCGCACCAAGCAGAGGCCAGGGGCCTATTTTCAACCTGCTTGGGGGATCCGGGGCAAGGACTCAATTGTGGGTAGCACGGCGCTGTCCAAGGAATGGTCTAAGCATTCCATCTCCCGGGTGGATTATCAAGATTTTGTCCTTCAACAGGACTTAGAGGGGAATGAGCTATTTGGAGCCCAGGCTCTGGCGACGGTACGTCCTTTACCTATGCCCTTCGTTCTTATCTTTCCATGTTTCTTTTCTAAACTTTCGCTGTTTCTCTTGCAGGCTAACGCCCATTTCCAAGGGGCCATTCACCAAGCTAAGGCTTGGAAGGTTGGCCTGGAAGATGCCAACAAGAAGCTGGAGGAGGCCAACCAAAAAATAGAGGCCCTTGAAGCTCAACTGGCCTCTTCCACTTCTGACCTGGAGACGGACCAGGCCGAAAATGTCATTCTGAAGGCGCAGAAGGACAAAGCCTTTGATGGCTGGATGGACACCCAAGAATTCAAGGACTTGATGGTGGAGCATGATGCCCTTCTTCACCCGGTTAGCTATAAAGAGGGCTGGGATGCTGCTGTGGAGGCCATCCAGGATGAGTTTCCAGAGGTCCTTGAGCAGTCCCCCTTTCCTTGCCCTGTGCGGGTTCCAGAGCTTGGAGGTGTTACTGAGAAGCTTGCTGTTATGATCAAGGATGGAGATGAGGAAGATTCTTCCGAAGAGGAGTTTGAGCCTGTCGCTAAGAAGGCCAGGGTGGAAGAGCCTCCAAAAGCAGCGCCTCAACAGCCAGCATCTCCTGCAGAGGGAACTTCTATAGGGACTTCGGAGGGGACAACCGAGACGTTCGAAGGAACGACTGAGACTTCCGAGGAGACTTCGGATAGTGGTTCTGAGGAATCTCGGCCTTCCAAGGCCTAACTTTTTGTATATCTTCTTTTTGAACTTTATTCATATCTAAACTTGTTACCCTTCGGGGTTATATTTCATATGTTGCTTTTATTGCCTCTTTCTGTTTTAACTTTACAATCTTAATACGCATTTGAACTTTAAACATCCTTAGATAGAAATAATTTCAAACTCTTTAATATGAAGTCTGGTTTTCCAAAACCTTACACTGCATGGGTTCGACCCTAATCAACAATAACTAGACAATGTAAATTCTACTGGAATATAAAATCCTACGCAAGCAAAGCTTCAAGGTGCTTTTAAACCTACTTGTCACAATGACAAGTGAGAATCGTACTTCGCCTATCTTACACGTAGTAAACCTTCAGGTTTTGTGCGTGCCAGGTCCTCGGGACTTCAAAACCTTCCATAGTTTCCAGCTTGTAGGTTCCTCTACCCTGAACGCTCTTGACTCTGTACGGCCCTTCCCAATTCGGGGCAAGCTTTCCTTTCTGTCCGACACCAGAAGCCTCTATTTTTCTCAAGACTAGGTCACCTTATTTGAAAAACCTCTCTTTAACCCTTAGGTTATAGTAGAATGAAGCCTTTTTCTGATATTCTACTATCTTTGCATGTGCTTTATCTCGCACTTCATCGATTAAATCCAGGGCTAACCTCTGCCCTTCCTCATTTTCTTCTGCATTGAAAGCCTGAATCCTTGGAGAGGAATGTGATATCTCTACTGGAACTACTGCTTCTGCCCCATATGTCAACATGAAGGGAGTTGCTCCTGTCGTGACTCTACAGGTAGTCCTGTAGGCCCATAATATTGGAAGTATCTCATCCACCCAATTATTTCTTGACTTCTCGATCCTCTTCTTTAGTCCATCCAGGATTAATCGATTTGCTACCTCTGCTTGCCCATTGGCTTGCGGGTGAGCCACAGAGGTGAATCGTAACTCAATTTCATTTTCTTCACAATACTTCTTGAATTCCTCATTGTTGAATTGTGTTCCATTGTCAGTGACGAGGATACGGGGAATTCCATATCGACACATAATGTTTTCCCACAGGAATTGTGCAACCTGCTTAGTTGTGATTTTGGCCAAGGGTTTGGCTTCGATCCACTTGGTGAAATAATCAATGGCTACAATCAGAAATTTTCTTTGTGCCGTGGCCATAGGAAAATGCCCTAGAATATCCATCCCCCACATGGCAAAGGGAATAGGCGAGTTGATAGAGGTCAGCATCTCGGGGGGTTGTCTAACAACTGGTGCATGCTTCTGACAGCGATCACACTTCTTCACATATTCTTTGGCATCATCCATCATTTCTGGCCAATAGAAGCCTAAACGAGTTATCTTATGAGGCAAGGCCCTGCCCCCCAAGTGTTGTCCATAAATACCTTCATGCACTTCTTCAAGAGCCAAGCGTGCCTCATCGGGCCTGAGACACCTCAAGTAGGGAACCAAGAAAGATCTTTTGTAAAGAATCCCATCTATCAAAGAGTACCTTAGTGCCCGAACAGTTAACTTTCGTGCTTCAGTTGCATCACTTGGCAACCAACCGGTCTGAATGTGAGCCTTGATGGGATCAATCCATGATGTCCCCAAGCCTATGGGAGCCACTAGCTTAACATCTATGCTTCGTGTCTTCAAAACACGGAAGTACACACTTCCTGAACTTTCTTCAATCTCAAACGAAGCGAACTTTGATAGCGCATCTGCCTTAACATTTTCTTCCCTTGGAATGTGTTCAACATGGCATTCATTAAATTGGGTCATCACAGCCCTTACTAGGCGGACATACTTAGCCATCGTATCATCCCTTGCCTCAAATTCTCCCTTTACCTGGGATATGATCAGCTTCGAGTCTCCACGGACCTTTAAGTTTTTGACTCTAAGTGTCCCAGCTAGACCAAGGCCAGCTATCAGGGCTTCATACTCTGCCTCATTGTTTGTGATTGGAAAATCTAGCTTCATAGCATACTCAATTAAGAACCCATCAGGGCTTTGCAAAACCAACCATGCTCCACTGGAATTTGTTTTTGATGCTCCATCAAAATAGAGAACCCAATATTCTTTCTCCTTATCATCCTTCTCCCTGTCCCCATTGTCGACTCCTTTGTCTTGAGGTATGGTATCTTCCTGCCCCCCGACTTCTTGGTTGGGTATGGTACATTCCACCACGAAGTCAGCTAGTGCCTGGGCTTTTATAGCCGTACGTGGCTTATACTTGAGATCAAACTCTCCCAACTCTATTGCCCACTTAATCAGTCTCCCACTTGCCTTGGGACTGTGAATGATATTTCTCAGTGGCTGATTTGTTAGCACTTCAATCTGGTGAGCTTGAAAATAAGGACGCAGCTTTCTTGAAGCCATTACCAAGGCTAAAGCGAATTTCTCAATAGTTGAATAATTCAACTCAGCACCATGCAAAATTTTGCTGACATAGTATACGGGTTTCTGGACTTTCAGTTCTTCCTTAACCAACACCGCGCTCAAGGCGCTCTCTGAAACAGCCAAGTACAAGAATAAAATTTCACTCAGAACTGGCTTGGCCAACAACGGGGCCTGGGCCATATACTTCTTTAACTCTTCAAATGCCTTCTGGTTTTTCTCACTCCATACAAAGTCTTTGATGCTCTTTAGCGATTTGAAGAATGACAAACACTTGTCCCCCGACTTGGAGATGAATCGTCCTAGCGCAGCAACCCTTCCTGTAAGCTTCTGAACATCCTTAACAGTTTTTGGTGGTTCCATGTCCAGGATCGCCTTTATCTTATCCGGGTTAGCCTCAATTCCCCTCTTTGAGACCATCAGTCCCAAGAATTTTCCAGATCCTACTCCGAAAGCACACTTCGTAGGATTCAACATCATCTTGTGGTACCTCAGGACCTCAAAAGCTTCCCTTAAATGGGCTATATGATCAGTCTTTACTAGACTCTTGACTAACATGTCATCAACATAGACTTCCATAGTCTTACCAATAAGATCCTTAAAAATTCTATTCACCAACCTTTGATAGGTGGCTCCTGCATTCTTGAGACCAAACGCCATAACAAGATAACAATAAACACCAAAGTCAGTGATAAATGATACCTTTGGAATGTCATCTTTATGCATTTTGATCTGGTTGTATCCGCTAAATCCATCCATGAAACTCAGCATCTCATGTCCAGCAGTGGCATCAATCAAAGTATCAATTCTAGGCAGCGGAAAACAGTCTTTGGGGCATGCATCATTCAGATCAGTGAAGTCTATACACATCCTCTACTTTCCATTAGCCTTCTTCACCATTACAGGGTGTGCTAACCACTCCGGAAATTGAATCTCCTCAATGAAACCAGCCTCTAAGAGCTTTTCTACTTCCTGCTTTATAGCCTCTTGTCTTTCCGGGGCAAAATTTCTTTTCTTTTGTTTCACTGTCTTCCGGCTTGGATCCACGTTTAGCTTGTGAGTAATTAACTACGGGTCTATGCCTGGCATATCAGCTGCTGACCATGCAAACACATCACTATTTTCTTGCAAAAATTTCACTAACTTCCCTCTAAGGGGCTCCTCTAATGTGGCTCCAATGAAAGTCGTCCTCTCAGGATTCTCGGGGTCTAAAGGAACCGAAACCAATTCTTCTGCTGGCCTTCCTCTATTCTCATCATTTTCTCGAACATCCATATCTTCAATAGGAAGAACCTGCCCCCCGACTCCATCTGCCCTCAAAGAGGCCACATAACAGCTTCTAGCCATTTTTTGATCTCCTCTCTCTTCTCCAATCCCGTTTTGGGTGGGAAACTTCATGACTGAATGGTAGGAAGAGGGGACTGCCTTGAAGGCATGTATCCCTGTTCTCCCCATGATAGCATTATAAGTTGAACTAGCCTTTACCACCACGAAATCCAGCATCTGCGTTGCTTGCCTTGGCTCCGTACCTATGGTGGTTGGCAATTTGATTATCCCTTCCACAGGACATTCTACTCCAGCAAATCCATATATCGGCATGTCGGTTGGTGTCAACTGGGAGTCGTTATACCCCATCCTTAGAAAGGTGTCGTGGAGCAAGATATCCATAGAAGCACCATTATCCACAAGGACCCTCTTAACCGGGCTATTTCCTATTATTGGTGTTTTGACCAGCGGGTCGTCATGGGGAAACTTCACACCCTCTAGGTCGGAATCATCAAAAGCCAATGTTACTTCTGTCCTGGCCCTCTTCGGGGCTTCTCCAACAATATGCATAACCTCTCTAGTATATGCCTTTCTGGAATTTTTGAACAATCCAGCAGCAGTTGGACCTCCAAAGATCGTGTTTATCACAGGCCCTCGAGGTCTCGGCCCTCCATAAATGGTGTTTATAACTGGTCCTCTAGGCTGGGGGTTTCGCCCCTGATCGTCTTGGTCCCTCCTACGATCCTCAAAGTTCTTCCTTCCATTATTATTCCTATCCCCTCCTTCTCCAGTGTATTTGTTCAATCTTCCTTTTCGAATGAGGAACTCAATTTCATCTTTCAATTTCCTACACTCATCGGTGTCATGGCCAACATCTTTGTGAAACTTGCAATACTTGCTCTTATCTAGCTTGGCGGGATCAACCTTCAAAGGCTTAGGCCAGCGAACATCTCTGTCTTTCTCAATCTCCATCAAAATCTGACTTCTAGGAGCATTAAGCTTAGCGTATTCAGTGAACTTTTTCCCATGTCCTCCCTTCTTGGGGGTTGAATCAGGGTTTTGTTCGGTTCTAGGATATTTTTCCTTTGCAATATATTCTAAATCAGTTTTTCGCTTCTTGCCTCCAGTGGGCTCATTACTTACTACGGTCTTTCTCATGCTTTCTTCAACCTTGATATACTTCCCTGCCCTCTCTTGGAGTTGCAACATGTTTTCAGGGGGACGTTTGGCCAAGGACATCTTGAAAAACTCATCCCTGGTTCCTTGTTGCAGTGCTATCATGGCTACCTTATCATCAAGGTCTGGGATTTTTAAAGCCTCCTTTGTAAAACGATTCAGGTAATCTCTCAAGGATTCCTTAGCTCCCTGCACAAGACTCATAAGAGATGCTGAACTTTTCTCATGGACTCTTCCACTGATGAATTGCTTAATAAAAGCCTGACTTAATTCTCTGAACGATCCAATAGAATTTGGGGGCAGGCGACTGTACCATCTTTGAGCCATACCTGACAGGGTTTGAGGGAAGGCCCGACACTTTATAGCATCATTCACGGGTTGCAGCAGCAATGCATTAGAGAATGTCCTAACATGATTAGCGGGGTCTCCCATGCCATCATAGGCTTTGATAGTGGGCATCTTGAATTTCCTCGAGATATGAGCATTCATTATCTCTTCTGTGAAGGGTGGAGTTGGATCATCAGGATCTCCAAGGGGAAGGAGATTGCTTGGATCAGTTCTTGGGACAGCAACCATTCTTCTTACCGGACCATCCAGGTCTATGACAGGAGGAGGATTTCTCCTCCTAAGAGGTATTTGGGGCCTGGTGGCCTGGTGAGCCTCCAAATCACGCCTCGGCCTTTGGATTTCAGCCTCATGAGCCCTGATCCTTTCCTGCACTTCTTGGGGATTCGCCCCTGGGGTGCTTTGGGGGCGTTGCCTTCCATCGGCCATTGGCTCTTTTCCAGGACGCCTCCTTCTCGGGGCCACTTCATCATCCGAAGATTCGGAGTCTCTTTCACTGTAAGGACCAGAAAATTCCCGATCCTCAGGGATAGGACCCAAACCTCGTATATAGGGGGGCGACTGCCCTCGTGCTTCGCTTCGCCCAGCATATCCACTTCCTCCAACCTCAGGGTGAAGGGGCATCCCATAAGGGGGGTTAGTAGTAACAATAGTTGAATATTCATACCCGACGGGTCGAGAATTCACAGGTATATGTACTTGTTGAACTTGAGGATTCGTACCTTGAATAGTCGGGGGAGTTGTCCCTTGTGGCTGAGGATGAGTTGCCCCTGTCTGGGCTTCCCCCTGAGTAGATGCATAAGTTGAATGGGGAGGAACCTCCACGGTTGATGAAATCACCTGTGTTGTCTCTGATGGTGTTCCTTCCTCTAGAGCTCCAATTGTTCTCCGTGTTCTCGCCATGGTTGTTGTTGCGTTTCCCACAGACGGCGCCAAATGTTATGGATAAAAAACTAAGGTTATTATTTGCTGTATTTATTACTAAGATTCGGAAGCTCAAGGCCTTTAATGGCTGCTCTCGTGTTTCGTGGCTCGATCTGCCTTTACGAGATGCCTACGTATCTCTGTGAATTAGAGAATCAAGCCAAAAAACGTAGTTCTGATCTGTGGGGTGAGGCCCCTTATATAGATGTTGGGAGTCCTTGAATTGGACTTGGTATATGAGACTTGGTGGGCAAGTCTCATAATTAGAATGGACTTTGGAGTCCTAGATAGTAGGAAACTGATTCCTTATCCTTTTAGGTCCCCTTGAGGCTAATCTCTAAGGATTTATATCCTTATCGGGACTCTTCTCAACATCTGATTTTTCCCTTATTAATTAATTACGAAATTAATTAATAATCAGGGCTTTTGGGCCTTTTTTATTCCATCAGGCCTGATCTGGTCCATCAGGCTTAACCTTTCTGGTCTGAGTATCATATATCTTTTTATTGGGCCTAGCAGCCCACAGCTTGTACAATTAATGCAGTATTTAATTATACAATCATAATTTATTTATTCCTATCAGTAAGGTATTCAACCTGTTCCACGATCGTATGAAAAACTTTAATATCAAATAATTAAGTTAAAAAAATATGCGAAGTAAAATTCTTATAATCCGGTAAATTTAACGTATATCAAAAAACAGGTATTGTACCAAAAATTTTAATGTTTCATGTTTTATATAATAGTAATAGATACAAACTAAAACCTTTCTGTTATAAATAATGTAGCGGGAATTTTGATATTTATATTAAGAAGACCCGAGGATGACCTTAACGGGCTACACGAGATTATACAAACTTTACCTATAAACTAGCGAAAAAACCCGTGCCAGCATATATATTAAAATATTATCTCGAATGAATTTGCATATATATAAAAATAATTGTTGAATATGATAAAAGTTCATTTTAACTTTTTAATGGATTGTCTTACTTATTTTTCTTTTTATACAAATTATTAGAGCGGTATTAGATAACTTAAGTGATGAGAATTTATTTTTTATCGTAAAATTTGATTTTAACTTATTTCGAAAATTTTCAGATTAAATATTTATTATAAGTTATATGATCCTAATTAATAAAAAAATCAAAATTATATCATTATAACAAAAATAATTGAAGTTTCTTTGTAGCGATATGTATGGGTCAATTCGGGTCAGGGGTACTATCACCTCCCCTGATCCCTAAATACACCTTGAATCCTAAATGTGAATTCTTCTCATTACCGATCACTGCTGGAACGAGGATTTCCATGCGGATGCGGGTAATAATTAAAAATAATAATTTTATATTTTTAATATATTTTTAAATAAAAAATAATCTACTAATTCGTAATATATAAAAATATTGATAATATCTCATATTTTTAATATCAAATTATATTAAAATTTATTTATAATATAAATGAATGATAAATTTAAAAAATATAATATATTATAATGTAAAAAGTTTGATCAATAAAATTATAGATAATTTTAAAGTTATTATAATTTTTTAAATACTATTTTTTAAAACAAATATTTAATAAAATATAAAAAAAAATATATACCCCGTCCCAATATATATATATATAGGGTTTTATATCAAGTTAGCCACCCGATTCGTCAAAATATCTCACTTAGACCACCATTTCCCACGGCGACTCATTTAAACCATTAAAAAACTAATATATATCATGCCATTATATTAATAAAAAAAGTTAACGGTGATGCTGATGTTTCAGCTGACATGGCGTTGAATAAGCAACGGCTAGCTTGACCGACTTCACGTTGACCCCTGTAAATATAGCAGACATACAAACATAGTGTATTTATTATGATTCTTGATAAAAAAAATTAATCTTCTCTTGAATTTTTGCATAACTTTGTAATTACTTCTCACATTATCATCATCTTCGCTCATAATCGTAAACCCCCATGTCTGCTTTGTCAAACTCGTCAGTTGTTAAGTCTGATAATAACTTGATTTTTTATTTTTGCGGTATGAATACTCGAGTACTTATGTCATGGACTTCCAAAAATCTAGGAAGAGGTTTCTGGAATTGTGGTAAAAGTAAGGTAAAAGCAACGTATAAGTAATTACATTCGTATATTCACTTATTACTAACAAATAACAACAAAATAAACAAGTCGCACAATACGATCGAATGAAACAATACTATTATATAAAACACAAATAAACAGTACAGAGAGGATTGATGATTACCTTGTCAAATGATGTTAAAAAGTGATAATTGGTGTCCAGATTTTGTTGAAGATATATACAATTGACGATTGAATGATGGTTGATAGTGACGATTGAATGAACCCGTTGTTTAGGGTTTTTTTAGCCCCAAATTAACCCGCCTATACGTCAGTTTATTTGTTTGTTCGAGTTATTTGTTTAATATATTAGGGTTTCTTTCACTTGTGTTGTGTCACTTGATAGTTAGTCCAGCGTGGAACATACGTGGACTACCAGCTCACCACTTCTGGCTGTTTCTGCTTGAACTAACGGAAATTTTAAAAAAATTAACATTTTATGTTAATTTATTTAGAAAAGGATAATGAAGCAATATATTAGTTTTTTAATGGTTTCAATGAGTCGTCGTAGGAAATGGTGGTCTAAGTGAGATATTTTGATGAATAGGGTGGCCGACTTGATATAAAACCCTATATATATAATTGGGTTTGACTAAGAAAATTTATAAATGTAATGTGAATGAAATAAATTGGAAATGAATATGAGGTGAGTGAAACAAATATAAGGTTGTGACATTTTTAAAATTTCATGATAAAACTACAAAAATTGAATAAAAAGGAGGCACGTAAATAATATCAAACAACATTTTATTTACTCAAAAACAAAACAAAATTGATAAAAAAGAGGATATGATTTATCTAATAATAATTATAAATTATACTGAAGAATTTATGTAGTATAATGATAGTGATATGAAATTTTTGAACACAAAAATTATGTGAGAATGACATTTTTATAATTTTCAAACATAAAATGACAAAATTGTAATTTGATTGCCATTAAAATGACTCAATTTGCCCATATACCTCTTTTAATATATATAAGGAGATATAGAAAAATGGTAGATAACCCAAATATTTTTCCCAAAAATTATTATTTTGAATTGAAAATAATGTCGATATACATATATTATGATTTAATAAAATATTATACACGAAATTTATTATATATTTATTAATAAATCACATATGTACTTTGCCCCGTTGTCTTCTAGTATTTGTACGTTCAGAATTAATTTTCAGATGTAGTCCTTTTAATTTCAGTTCGGATTCGTGTCGGGTTATATTCTTAGGTCAAAATTTTTAGGTATGACAGTAATTCGATCTGAAAAATTTTAACCCGCAAAATCTTGACACTAACCTGACCTATTTATTCAACGGGTCACGTGACCCCACCCGCTAAATCATTTATTCGACAATTTTTTTTATCTACTAATGATATATTTATTCAAATTATTTAGTAAATTTAATTGAATATTATATTTATTAAACCATTATACTTGATATTTTTTAAAATTTGTATAACATAATTAACAAAATAAAATTTTTAAGTTTTAAAATATTAATTTTGTGTTATAAATTTATTCACGGCATATTAATTAATTAAAATTCATAAATACATGTCGTTCAAAATATAAAAAGATAATCAAAAAAAGGTTAAACTTTTATAATTTTATGTTTAAATAATCAATCATATTATTAGTATATTATACATATTATATATATTTCTAAAATATAATTTTATAAGTTATTGTGAGTCGGGTTCATGTTAACCGGGTTGACTCGTAATCTGTCTTTCTTGTTCGAGTCAATTTCGGGTCCGACCCGTTTTCTACCCAATCCGTATATAAGGACAATCATAACCTGTAAAATTTGTGTTGGCTTGTGTCCATGTTGACATGCCTAAATGAGAGGCGAAAAAATCGTTGCTCATCAAATAACACTATTGAGACGGCCCGCACTTCCGGACTATAAAATCTAAATCAAAACTAATACAATATATAATCTAATTATCGAAAATTCAATTACAAAAGTACTATTTCGAAAGCGCAGCTAATGGAAGTCCAAAAGTCAATCTAGGCCAAACCTATGGTTCTCGAAACTCCAATACTATCCAACTCGAATCTTAGACGAAACCTGAAATTGAAAGAATGAGCTGCAAAGCCCAGTAAGAAAACAATCGATCCAACTAGTAGGCCAAGTAACATATACACATATAACAAATACGAAATCTATACGATACGATATACGAAACAAACACTTTCGATGCATCTTCTTATTCTTATTCGATACACATAATACACATACCATATAAACAACAATAATTTAAAACCCATAATTCATGCCAAGACCACTACAATCCGGTGATAACGGTCCTAAATTTTCACAAAATTGTCACTACAATCCGGTGACTACGGTCCTAAGTTCTTATTCGATATTTTCACAAATCATGGCACAAATCAAAGATCTTAAATTATCGCTGAGACACACAATGTATACAAAACAATACATATACTCTAACACATAATAATTTCAAATATATCATCACTTAGCCCATGTTTTGATATTCAAATATACACGCGTAACATACAATTTTGAAAACACTAGAAAGATCGATCGAAAACTTACCTCAACACCTAACCAGATCTGAATATAGCCTTTTTGACCCTCTAAACAACGTTTTCTGGGAAAATACGAAACACAAAAGCTGTAGAGAACGAAAAGACCTTTCCGAAAAGTCCAGAATCACTGAATTCTAACTTACGATGAATTTTTTACGAATTTTACAAGATTGCTGATTTATGTGCCTAAAAGCCTTACGAATTTTAATGATTAAAATGAGGAAGACGAATAGAATGTATCTACAAGTTATCCATATTAAAATCTAATCCAAATTTTAAGCCCATAACTCTAATTCAATTTTAAATCCAAGTCCTTATCTAATTTTAATACTTTTTATTCTATTATTCTATTATTAATCTAATTCTAAAAATTACGGGATATTACAACTATGTAGTCTGGGAATAACACCATTTTTAAGTATCCCTTCCTTTTTCATTTTTCTAATTAAGCACCCCTTTTGTTTCAAAAATAACTTGTATAATTATATTTAATAAAATAAGTTATTATCATTATTATTAATAACTCATCAATTACTTTTTTTAACTAAAATTTACTATCAATTTAATTCCAGTTAATAATATAATTCTAAATAAATTTCAATTCAAATTAAATTAAAAATCATTTAATATAGAAGTTAGTAGAATGAATATATGATGCAGCACCATTACAGTGTGGGCATAAAGTCCGTTAGCAATTTTCATGGGTTGTTTGGAAAAATAAGTTAAACCTTTGTTTTACTAGATATATGACAGAAATCTGAAAGTTATTGTCCTCTGCATTCTCGTTCCCATTTTGTTTCGCATTTCGTGTCACATTTCTTCTCCTTCCGGGGTTAATCATTGTAATTAATAACATGATAGAGAATAAAAATAACCCTAATTTCGAAGTTAATGTCGCATTAATCAGACCTAATTTGGTCAAAAGGAAAAACCCAGTTAATGAGGCCCAAAATCCTAATTATTTATTAATTTCGTAATTAATAAATGGGCTAATTAAACAACCCAATAAACGTGTTCAAATAAGTAACTACTTCTATAAGAAGTAGACTCAAAACAACCTAAATTTAGAAGGAAACTAATTCCTACTGTCTAGAATTCCAAAGTCCAATCAGAGGTGGAAACTTACCCATCAAGTCACCCAATTCTACCCTAATTCCTAGACTCTCAACATCTATATAAAAGGTCTTACCCCTTCAATTTCAGCAGGACGTTTTTCTAGACAAGAGCTCCATGCGTCACCACTATGAAACCAGGTTTTGTAAGACAATTTTAAGCATCGCAAAACCACGAAGGTATCTTACAAGCCACGAGGTCATTACCTGGAACGACGTTTTAGACTCAGTCCTCGAAAGACATGAAAGTCACTACGTCCTCGGGTGAGCTCTCGCTGCCATAGTCTCGAGGACATACATCACCAAGAACTACGTTTTGGCTTGATCCCTGGCATATGCCAACGTACGTACGCATCTTGTGAGGGCAGATTCAAGCCACGAAATACAAGCGCAACCATTAAAACTCGAAACTTATCAAACCCTAACATTGCATACACATAAAACTTCCTTTTTTATTTTTATATATCAAAGATATTATGTTAAAGTGTTATTTTTTGATTATTTTAAACTTACAAGTTGTGATTTTGTTAACTTATGAATAAAATATATAATTTTTATAGTCCCATTTTAATCATTTATATACGTTCGGGGTTTTCTACCCTAAATAAAATGAATTAATTTTTTAGAGAGGTATCTTGTCAAAGTATATCTTTTACTGTATATTCGAAATTTATCATATTTAAAATTTTAAAATATTTTAATTATTTATATTATTTATCAATAAACGAAACTACTTCTAGTAGTACAAATTAAATGATTTGTATCAGTAACCGAAATCTTTTTTTTTAATAAAATTTCAATATCCAATTTTCTTTTGAGATAATTATCCTTATTTTTAAATTTATCTTTATTTTTAATTTTATATTCATGTATCAAAATTATTAATTCATGTAATTTATATTTTAATTTTATTTCAAAAAAATAATTTATAAATTATTATATACCAAACACATTATCAATTTATAAATAACTTATATCAAAAATTATCCAAACAGCTGAATAACATGTAATTTACAATATTCCCCAAACTTTCCTTTGGTCAACTTCCTACTTGTCTCAAGTCAGTGAGACTCTTCTAAAATGGTCACAACAGTAGCTAGCTGCAACGCAGTAATGATATACACAAAACCTATTATGTATCCGGTCAAGAGGATCAAGAAGAGCACTATAGAAATAATCTCATCAATATTTAAACAAAAAGCTATTGTTAAAACAACGACCGCCATGTATATGAAAATTAATACATCTTTGAAAAAGAATGTGACAAATAGGCGTCTGCGTATGCATACTTGTGGCATAATGCTCATGACTTTCTTCAAAAAGATATCATGATTCGCGTAATGCAAGCTATGGTGTAAACAACAGCAGAAGTGGATAGGAGGGAAAATATAAAAGGGAAAGCTAAGCATGCTAAGTTTAGTCGAATGTGCACCACCCGATCGGGAGATGTATATGTGAAAATTTCACCACATTTGTGGGCTTTGATTCTTGAAAATTGGATTTTGGAGATCCCTGTTTGGGCTAGAATAATGAAGCACAAAGGGAGGATGAAAGCTATGATTAATTGATTAAATATTTTTTGCCACGGAAGCCATGATTTTGTGGCTTTCTCTGCAAATGCCAGACACTCCGAGCAGTTTCATATCCTATGATTTCTCCATTGTTTCTTTGCAGAAGATAGATTAATTTATTTCGGTCTGGATAGGAGTGTTTCTGTCTCCATATATACTAGCAATGAAATTCTAAAAATAATATCTTCAAGTGAACTATACCAGGTAAAAAAACAAATTTCATAGTTTGTTCATTCTGTATCCAAGTTATTGTATTTTTATCAGTCCAAATACATAATCCTACTAGAGTAACTTATAAACTCCACAAGCAGCTGTCATAGGGTTGGATCTACGCCGGCCTTGATGAAATTATTTCTAGTCTCATTGAAATTTTGTGCTTAGCTGGATTCATGCCAAAATGGCAAAATCTAATCCATATACTACTAAATTTCATTAAAATGCATGAGAATTACAACAACTACTATTATAGTTTTAAACTAAAAATTTATTAGAGCTTAAACTTTTACAAAACTTTTTAAATAGAGTATAAAATCATGATTACACGATGCTACCAACAAGCACGCATAAATCTCCGGCATATGATCATCAGAAACACAATCACCATCCAAAACTATTGATCACATCTGATAGGGATAAATAAATCTTGATAATGGGCTGCTGGACCCAATAATAAGATGTATAATATTCAGACCAGAAAGGTTAAGCCTGATGGACCAGATCAGGCCTGGTGGAATAAAAAAGGCCCAAAAGCCCTGATTATTAATTAATTTCGTAATTAATTAATAAGGGAAAAATCAGCTATTGAGAAGAGTCCCGATAAGGATATAAATCCTTATAGATCAGCCTCAAGGGGACCTAAAAGGATAAGGAATCAGCTTCCTACTTCCTAGGACTCCTAAGTCTATCCTAATTCAGAGGCTTGTCCACCAAGTCTCCTATACCAAGTCCAATTCAAGGACTCCCACATCTATATAAGGGGCCTCACCCCACAAACCAAGAACTACGTTTTTTGACTTGATCCTTGGCAATCAGCAAGGTACGTAGGCATCTTGTTAAGGCAGATTGAGTCACGAAACACAAGAGCAGTCAAATCGAGCCTCGAAGCTCACGTTCCTTAGTATTAAATACAGCAATTATATATATTAGTTTTTAATCCATAACATTTGGCGCCGTCTGTGGGAAAGCAACAACAACCATGGCGAGAACACGGAGAACAATTGGAGCTCTAGAGGAAGGAACACCATCAGAGGCAACCCAGGTGATTTTATCAACCGTGGAGGTTCCTCCCCATTCAACTTATGCATCTACTCAGGGGGAAGCCCAGACAGGGGCAACTCATCCTCAGCCACAAGGGACAACTCCCCCGACTATTCAAGGTACGAATCCTCAAGTTCAACAAATACATATACCTGTGAATTCTCGACCCGTCGGGTATGAATATTCAACTATTGTTACTACTAACCCCCCTTATGGGATGCCCCTTCGCCCTGAGGTTGGAGGAAGCGGATATGCTAGGCGAGGCGAAGCACGAGGGCAGTCACCCCCCTATATACGAGGTTTGGGTCCTATTCCTGAGGATCGGGAATTTTCTGGTCCTTATACTGAGAGAGACTCCGAATCTTCGGATGATGAAGTGGCCCCGAGAAGGAGGCGTCCTGGAAAAGAGCCAATGACCGATGGAAGGCAACGCCCCCAAAGCACCCCAGGGGCGAATCCCCAAGAAGTGCAGGAAAAGATCAGGGCTCATGAGGCTGAAATCCAAAGGCTGAGGCGTGATTTGGAGGCTCATCAGGCCACCAGACCCGAGATATCTCCTAGGGGGAGAAATCCTCCTCCTGTCATAGACCTGGATGGTCCGGTAAGAAGAAGGGCTGTTGTCCCAAGAACTGATCCAAGCAATCTCCTTCCCCTTGGAGATCCTGATGATCCAACTCCACCCTTCACAGAAGAGATAATGAATGCCCATATCTCAAGGAAATTCAAGATGCCCACTATCAAAGCCTATGATGGCACGGGAGACCCCGCTAATCATGTTAGGACATTCTCTAATGCACTGTTGCTGCAACCCGTGAATGATGCTATAAAGTGTCGGGCCTTCCCTCAAACCCTGTCAGGTATGGCTCAAAGATGGTACAGTCGCTTGCCCCCAAACTCTATTGGATCGTTCAGAGAGTTAAGTCAGGCTTTTATTAAGCAGTTCATCAGTGGAAAAGTCCATGAGAAAAGTTCAGCATCTCTTATGAGTATTGTGCAAGAAGCTAAGGAATCCTTGAGAGATTACCTGAATCGTTTTACAAAGGAGGCTTTAAAAGTCCCAGACCTTGATGATAAGGTAGCTATGATAGCACTGCAACAAGGAACTAGGGATGAGTTTTTCAAGATGTCCTTGGCCAAACGTCCCCCTGAAAATATGTTGCAGCTCCAAGAGAGGGCAGGGAAGTATATCAAGGTTGAAGAAAGCATGAGGAAGACCGTAGTAAGTAATGAGCCCACTGGAGGCAAGAAGCGGAAAACTGATCTGGAGTATATCGCTAAGGATAAGTATCCTAAAACCGAACAAAACCATGATTCAACCCCCAAGAAGGGAGGACCTGGGCAAAAGTTCACCGAATACGCTAAGCTGAATGCTCCCAGAAGCCAGATATTGATGGAGATCGAGAAAGATCGAGATGTTCGTTGGCCTAAGCCCTTGAAGGCCGATCCAGCCAAGCTAGATAAGAGCAAGTATTGCAGGTTTCACAAAGATGTTGGCCATGACACCGATGAGTGTAGGCAATTGAAAGATGAAATTGAGTTTTTGATTCGAAAAGGAAGATTGAACAAGTATACTGGAGATGGAGGGGACAGAAATAATAATGGAAGGAAGAACTTTGAAGATCGTAGGAGGGACCAAGACGATCAGGGGCGAAACCCCCAACCTAGAGGACCAGTTATAAACACCATTTATGGAGGGCCGAGACCTCGAGGGCCTGTGATAAACACGATCTTTGGAGGTCCAACTGCTGCTGGATTGTCCAAAAATTCCAGAAAGGCATATACTAGAGAGGTTATGCATATTGTTGGAGAAGCCCCGAAGAGGGCCAGGACAGAAGTAACATTGGCTTTTGATGATTCCGACCTAGAGGGTGTGAAGTTTCCCCATGACGACCCGCTGGTCATAACGCCGATAATAGGAAATAGCCCGGTTAAGAGGGTCCTTGTGGATAATGGTGCTTCTGTGGATATCTTGCTCCACGACACCTTTCTAAGGATGGGGTATAACGACTCCCAGTTGACACCAACCGACATGCCGATATATGGATTTGCTGGAGTAGAATGTCCTGTGGAAGGGATAATTAAATTGCCAACCACCATAGGTACGGAGCCAAGGCAAGCAACGCAGATGCTGGATTTTGTGGTGGTAAAGGCTAGTTCAACTTATAATGCTATCATGGGGAGAACAGGGATACATGCCTTCAAGGCAGTCCCCTCTTCCTACCATTCAGTCATGAAGTTTCCCACCCGAAACGGGATTGGAGAAGAGAGAGGAGATCAAAAAATGGCTAGAAGCTGTTATGTGGCCTCTTTGAGGGCAGATGGAGTCGGGGGGCAGGTTCTTCCTATTGAAGATATGGATGTTCGAGAAAATGATGAGAATAGAGGAAGGCCAGCAGAAGAATTGGTTTCGGTTCCTTTAGATCCCAAGAATCCTGAGAGGATGACTTTCATTGGAGCTACATTAGAGGAGCCCCTTAGAGGGAAGTTAGTGAAATTTTTGCAAGAAAATAGTGATGTGTTTGCATGGTCAGCAGCTGATATGCCAGGCATAGACCCGGAGTTAATTACCCACAAGTTAAACGTGGATCCAAGCCGGAAGACAGTGAAACAAAAGAAAAGAAATTTTGCCCCGGAAAGACAAGAGGCTATAAAGCAGGAAGTGGAAAAGCTCTTAGAGGCTGGTTTCATTGAGGAGATTCAATTTCCGGAGTGGTTAGCAAACCCTGTAATGGTGAAGAAGGCTAATGGAAAGTGGAGGATGTGTATAGACTTCACCGATCTGAATGATGCATGCCCCAAAGACTGTTTTCCGCTGCCTAGAATTGATACTTTGATTGATGCCACCGCTGGACATGAGATGCTGAGTTTCATGGATGGGTTTAGCGGATACAACCAGATCAAAATGCATAAGGATGACATTCCAAAGGTATCATTTATCACTGACTTTGGTGTTTATTGTTATCTTGTTATGGCGTTTGGTCTCAAGAATGCAGGAGCCACCTATCAAAGGTTGGTGAATAAAATTTTTAAGGATCTTATTGGGAAGACTATGGAAGTCTATGTTGATGACATGCTAGTCAAGAGTCTAGTAAAGACTGATCATATAACCTATTTGAGGGAAGCTTTTGAGGTCCTGAGGTACCACAAGATGATGTTGAATCCCACGAAGTGTGCTTTCGGAGTAGGATCTGGAAAATTCTTGGGATTGATGGTCTCAAAGAGGGGAATTGAGGCTAACCCCGATAAAATAAAGGCAATCCTGGACATGGAACCCCCAAAAACTGTCAAGGATGTTCAGAAACTCACAGGAAGGGTTGCTGCGCTAGGACGATTCATCTCCAAGTCAGGAGACAAGTGCTTGTCATTCTTCAAGTCATTAAAGAACATTAAAGACTTTGTATGGAGTGAGGAAAATCAGAAGGCATTTGAAGAGTTAAAGAAGTATATGGGCCAGGCCCCGTTGTTGGCCAAGCCAGTTCTGGGTGAAGTTTTATTCTTGTACTTGGCTGTTTCAGAAAGCGCCTTGAGCGCGGTGTTGGTTAAGGAGGAACTGAAAGTCCAGAAACCCGTATACTATGTCAGCAAAATTTTGCATGGTGCTGAGTTGAATTATTCAGCCATTGAGAAATTCGCTTTAGCCTTGGTAATGGCTTCAAGAAAGCTGCGTCCTTATTTTCAAGCTCACCAAATTGAAGTGCTAACAAATCAGCCACTGAGAAATATCATTCACAGTCCCAAGGCAAGTGGGAGACTGATTAAGTGGGCAATAGAGTTGGGAGAGTTCGATCTCAAGTATAAGCCACGTATGGCCATAAAAGCCCAGGCACTAGCTGACTTCGTGGTGGAATGTACCATACCCAACCAAGAAGTCGGGGGGCAGGAAGATACCACACCTCAAGACAAGGGAGTCGACAATGGGGACAAGGAGAAAGAATATTGGGTTCTCTATTTTGATGGAGCATCAAAAACAAATTCCAGTGGAGCAGGATTGGTTTTGCAAAGCCCTGATGGATTCTTAATTGAGTATGCCATGAAGCTAGACTTCCCAACCACAAACAATGAGGCAGAGTATGAAGCCCTGATTGCTGGCCTTGGTCTAGCTGGGACACTTAGAGTCAAAAACTTAAAGGTCCGTGGAGACTCGAAGTTGATCATATCCCAGGTAAAGGGAGAATTTGAAGCAAGGGATGATACGATGGCAAAGTATGTTCGCCTAGTAAGGGCTGTGATGACCCAATTTAATGAATGCCATGTTGAACACATTCCAAGGGAAGAAAATGCTAAAGCAGATGCGCTATCAAAGTTTGCTTCATCTGAGATTGAAGAAAGTTCAGGAAGTGTGTACTTCCGTGTTTTGAAGACACGAAGCATAGATATTAAGCTTGTGGCTCCCGTAGGCTTGGGGACGTCATGGATTGATCCCATCAAGGCTCACATTCAGACCGGTTGGTTGCCAAGCGATACAATTGAGGCACGGAAGTTAACTGTTCGAGCACTAAGGTACTCTTTGATAGATGGGATTCTATATAAAAGATCTTTCGTGGTTCCTTACTTGAGGTGTCTCAGGCCCGATGAGGCACGCTTAGCTCTTGAGGAAGTGCATGGAGGTATTTGTGGGCAACACTTGGGGGGCAGGGCCTTGGCTCATAAGATAACTCGTTTAGGCTTCTATTGGCCAGAAATGATGGCTGATGCCAAAGAATATGTAAAGAAGTGTGATCGTTGTCAGAAGCATGCACCAGTCGCCAGACAACCCCCCGAGATGCTGACCTCTATCAACTCACCTATTCCCTTTGCTATGTGGGGGATGGATATTCTAGGGCCTTTTCCTATGGCCACAGCACAAAGGAAGTTTCTGATTGTAGCCATTGATTATTTCACCAAGTGGATCGAAGCCAAACCTTTGGCCAAAATCACAACTAAGCAGGTTGCACAATTCCTGTGGGAAAACATTATGTGCCGATATGGAATTCCCCGTATCCTCGTCACTGACAATGGAACACAATTCAACAACGAGGAATTCAAGAAGTATTGCGAAGAAAATGAAATTGAGTTACGGTTCACCTCTGTGGCTCACCCGCAAGCCAATGGGCAAGCGGAGGTAGCAAATCGGATAATCCTGGATGGACTAAAGAAGAGGATCGAGAAGTCAAGAAATAATTGGGTAGATGAGATACTTCCAATATTATGGGCCTACAGGACTACTTGTAGAGTCACGACAGATGCAACTCCTTTCATGTTGGCATATGGGGCGGAAGCAGTAGTTCCCGTGGAGATATCACATTCCTCTCCAAGGATTCAGGCTTTCGATGAGAAAGAAAATGAGGAAGGGCAGAGATTAGCCCTGGATTTAATTGATGAAGTGCGAGATAAAGCACATGCAAAGATAGTAGAATATCAGAAAAAAGCTTCATTCTACTACAACCTAAGGGTTAAAGAAAGGTTTTTTAAACAAGGCGATCTAATCTTGAGGAAGATAGAAGCATCTGGTGTAGGACAAAAAGGGAAGCTTGCCCCGAATTGGGAAGGGCCGTACAGAGTCAAGAGTGTTCAGGGTAGAGGAACCTACAAGCTGGAGACTATGGATGGTTTTGAAGTCCCGAGAACTTGGCATGCACAAAACCTGAAGGTTTACTATGTGTAGGGCAGTTGGATACGATTCTCACTTGTCATGATGGAGAGTAGGTTGAAAAGCACCTTGAAGCTTTGCTTAGGATTTATATGTCTTATTATGAAGTTTATTAAGACTTGTGTAAGGGATGAATCCCAAACAATTTTTGAAGCTCAGAGAATTTTTCGAAATATGTTTGAATCTCTATGGCATGGCAATTAAATTAGATGCATGATATGAAAGCCCTATAAAAAGGCCCAATTCAAAAAAAAAAAAGAAGTTAAAACTTGTTGGGCCTGGAAGTATGTCAAGCCCAGATAAGGGCCCCAAATATTCAAAGCCCAGCACCCGGGGTCCAAAAACTGGAAGAAAATATATATGAGTATTATCTTCAAAAACCAGAAGTAAGTCCCAAATCCAAAAAGGATTTGGATAAATGAAGGCCCAAAAACAAGGCCTAATCCTACTTGAATTAGAAAAAAACCCAGTATAGGGATCAATAAATCAAGCCCAGGGTCAATACTAAGTGCCCAATTAAAGATCAAAGCCCAGAAGGGCCCAAGTTGAAACCCAATACAAGGTTTCATAAATCTAGCCCAGGTTTAGGGCAAAGATCAACCCAATAAGAGGTAAGCCCAGAAAAGGGCCCAATTAGCAGAAAATTAAATGGCCCCAAATTAAAGACCAATTTAGGGTGGACCAAAGAAGCCCAGTTAAAAGTAAGGGGCCTAATACAAAAAGCCAGTCAAAAAAGGGGAAGGCCCAAGGTAAAGGCCTGGTTTGGAAAAGGCCCAGGGTCAAAAATAAAGTACCCATAAAAGAATTCAGGCCCAAATCTTAGGCTCAAATTTAAATTAGGGAAAAAATCCAGAAATTAAGGATAAATCCCAGAAAATTAGGGAAAATCCCAGAAAATTAGGGAAAATCCCAGAAATTAGGGAAAAATCCCAGAAATTAGGGAAAAAATCCAGAAATTAAGGATAAATCCCAGAAAATTAGGGAAAAATCCCAGAAATTAGGGAAAAAATCCAGAAATTAAGGATAAATCCCAGAAAATTAGGGAAAAATCCCAGAAATTAGGGAAAAAATCCAGAAATTAAGGATAAATCCCAGAAAATTAGGGAAAATCCCAGAAAATTAGGGAAAATCCCAGAAATTAGGGAAAAATCCCAGAAATTAGGGAAAAAATCCAGAAATTAAGGATAAATCCCAGAAAATTAGGGAAAAATCCCAGAAATTAGGGAAAAAATCCAGAAATTAAGGATAAATCCCAGAAAATTAGGGAAAAATCCCAGAAATTAGGGAAAAAATCTAGAAATTAAGGATAAATCCCAGAAAATTAAGGATAAATCCCAGAAAATTAAGGATAAATCCCAGAAGATTAGGGAAAAATCCAGAAATTAGGGAAAAATCCCAGAAAATTAGGATAAATCCCAGAAATTAAGGGAAAAATCCAGAAATTAGGGAAAATCCCAGAAAATTAGGGAAAAATTCCTGGAAATTAAGATAATTTCTGAATAAAAGGAAGATTCATTGTAAATGTGTAGGTCGCTCCACACTTTACGCAAGAACGAAACCCTGTAAGGGAATGAATAGACTTAACTTCTGCGAAACATAATCAATGTTTCCCAAAAGTTGGGGGGCAAATGATAGGGATAAATAAATCTTGATAATGGGCTGCTGGACCCAATAATAAGATGTATAATATTCAGACCAGAAAGGTTAAGCCTGATGGACCAGATCAGGCCTGGTGGAATAAAAAAGGCCCAAAAGCCCTGATTATTAATTAATTTCGTAATTAATTAATAAGGGAAAAATCAGCTATTGAGAAGAGTCCCGATAAGGATATAAATCCTTATAGATCAGCCTCAAGGGGACCTAAAAGGATAAGGAATCAGCTTCCTACTTCCTAGGACTCCTAAGTCTATCCTAATTCAGAGGCTTGTCCACCAAGTCTCCTATACCAAGTCCAATTCAAGGACTCCCACATCTATATAAGGGGCCTCACCCCACAAACCAAGAACTACGTTTTTTGACTTGATCCTTGGCAATCAGCAAGGTACGTAGGCATCTTGTTAAGGCAGATTGAGTCACGAAACACAAGAGCAGTCAAATCGAGCCTCGAAGCTCACGTTCCTTAGTATTAAATACAGCAATTATATATATTAGTTTTTAATCCATAACAACATCGTCCAACTCTGTCACCGGGGCAAGTCACACTAACCATCCAAAAGGAGTTTTGAAAATGACATGCAAGTCGATTAAGAAAGAAGCCTGTAAAAAGGACTACATCCTTCATAATTCTACTGCTGGAAAATTTTTACTCTCCTCCAACTTCCGTCCTCCTTTCTAGCGACTAACAATTAATGTTAAGTGTAATATATAATAGATGATGTCAAAGATTACTGGAGCTAACAATGTCATTAGCATCTATGATATGAGTGGAAGATTAATGAATAGTTATTTTTAGTAATCAGTTAAGATTGGGGCCAACCCTAAGTTAGTTGTATTGTCATCTAAATTTATATTCTGTACTTGTAACACTTAAAGTCTGTAAAAATACAAAGGAGCATACTTGAGTCTTTTTCCTAAAACAGTATCAAACCTAAAAATTCTATCTGGAAGAAGATCAAGAAGATCATGCCTCAGAAGAATTTTGAAGAAGTTTGGAGTTGAATAAATTTGTTTGGAGAAAAATGTTCTAAGTCAAGATCTCTACAAGTCACATATTTAATGTTATAGAGAAGTCATTCGAGAACTCCAGAATGACTTATCGAGAAGTCATTCAAACTCCAGAGAGTACCGACGGATAAGCAATATCTACTCGACGGATGAGCTATATATCCACTCGATGGATGAATAACATCTACTCAACGGATGAGCAATATCTACTCGATGGATAAGCTATACATCTACTCGACGGATGAGCAACATTTACTCAATGGATAAGCAATATCCACCGGGAGTAGAGAAGTCAGGAAAGCTACTCGAGAACTCAAAAAGATATCGACAAGTCATTCTTTCACTAGAGAATTCAGAGTTATCGACAAGTCTATATCCATTCGAGAACTCATAGATATCTACAAGTCAAGTGAAGTTATGAAGACTAGAGATCTCGATGAGCTGAAGACCTCTACAAGCCAAACTCATTATGGAGTACCAGAGATCTCGATAAGCCTTTGCACTTATCGAGATATCAAGTGTTCAAATGAATCAAACTGGAGATCTCGAAGTACAGTCTCAAAGTACAAAATTACAGATCAGTTTAATATTCAAGATAAACAATCAACAAACAATCCAACAGCTTAATTGACAAGTCTATAAAAAGCAGCTTGAAGTGTGTGCAAGATCAATGGCAAAGATTAACTGACAGAAGAAGATTAAAGTAAACACGGGATACCAAAGATATGCTAAGCCATAAATGGAAGATTTGTTTTTCTATAAATAGAAATGACAAGTGACAGTTTAGAAAAGCTAATAGCATGTTTATTATCCACTATGTAAACCAGCAGTTAACTGAGCTATAAAGTTAACACTGGTCCTCTAGTTAGAAATAAAAATTTAGATCAAAATTCTTGTAACACTCTCGAGAAGAAGCTGAGCTCTTTAAATTCGAAGAGCTTAGAAATTTTGTAGCAAAGCATCTTAATTTTTAATACAAAAATTAAGTGAGTTTTGAAGATCTGTGTTCTTTATTTTGTGCAAGTTTAATTTCTGCATGAACACTTTTCTATACAAGATTTAATTTACTTTGTTCAACCATAATCTTTCAAGAAAAGTCTAAAATCAGAAAAACACATTCACCCCCCCCCCTCTGTGTGTGATTCATTACCTAACAAGTGGTATCAGAGCAAAATCTGAAAGAAAATAGATTCAAGATATTGGAAGAATGAATACACAGAAAATCAGTAACATCAAAATCCCTACCTTTGACAAAGCTAACTACACTCTTTGGACAAAGAAAATGATGTTCTTTATCAAGATGACCAATCCACTCTATGTTCAAATTCTCAAGAATGGACCCTTCATTCCTATGATAAGAGTTCAGGAATCTACAGATGGAGACATGGTCATACAAGCTCATTATGCTCCTAAAGATCCAGCTGAGTATTCTGACCCTGAAAAGGAGGAAGTCTCCCTGGACAGCAGCTTACAATTGATATTGATTGAGTCACTTGACAATGTGATGTACAACAACATTGTCAACTGTGACACTGCTAAGCAAATATGTGAGAAGATTGAAATACTCTGTGAATGAACTGAGGAAGTTAGATCTAATCAAAGAAGAATACTGATTTCACAGTATGAGGGTTTTATGGCTAAGCCTAAGGAAAGCATTACTGAAGTGTTTGAAAGATTTAATAAGCTGATAAATGACTTGCAGCTTCATGACAAGTACTATGAAGCTGAAGAGGTGAATCTAAAGTTCTTGCTTACTCTTCCTGATCATTTGAAACAGAAAATCTCAGCAATGAGGGAAGGGAGAGACTTGAGCAGGATAACTCTGGAAGTTCTATATAGAATTCTCAAAACCTATGAACTAGAGATGATTCAAAGGCAATCATTGAGATCTGGCCAAGGATATGTTATAAATGGTTCAAGTGCTTTAATAGTAAATGAAGGCCAAACATCCAATGATGAACCCAGATCTCATACCTCAGTTGCCTCAACAAGTGAGCAGAGAAAAATTGATTCACATGAGCAAGTCATACTAGAATTGGAAAAGGATGAGTTCTACACTCTTGAAGAACTGGATGAGCTAGATCAATCAATGGCCTATCTGGCTAGAAAATTCTCTAACATTAGAGTAAGGAAGCCAAGATACTTCAAAAGTAAAGGACAGTCTTTTATTGAAGACAACAGCTGGAAAGAGAAAGGGAAGTACAATTCTGATAGCAAAAGTGGTTACAAAACTGGATTTGTTGACAGATCTAATATAAGGTGCTTCAGTTATGATGAACTAGGTCACTTTGCTACAGAATGCAGGAAACCCAAGAAGGCAAAGAAAGATAAGGCTTATCTTGAACTTGAAGCAAAGTATGAAGCTCTTCTGAAGAAACAACAAAGCAAAGCTTATATTGCAGAAGGTAAAAGTTGGGATGATTCTGAAGATGATGAAGATGAAGAACTTGGAAACTATGCACTCATGGCCTTGGAGCAAGGAGAATCATCCTCATCTAAATCACATGTACCAACCCTTACCTCCACTGATTTAAATGAGAATCAATATAAGGAAACTATTGGAAAAATGAGCACAGAAATATTTCACATTCATACAAGCATGGTTGCTGCTAATGAAGAAGTTAGCAGATTAACAAAGTTAAATGAGAAGCTTGAAAGTGAAAAATAAGAAGCTGAATTGTTGATAGTGGAGCTTGAAGCCCTGAAACAAGAAAATGGCTATATGAAAAACAAGCTCAAGTGTGCAAATGAGATTGAGGGTGTGCTAAGAGAAAAACTGGAGAAAAGTGAAGTAAAGTTGAAGTCCTTCAAGAATGCATCTGAATTGGTTGGTCAGTACCATGAGAAAAACAAACCATGTGAAAACATTTCCATTGGTGTTGATTATAATACCTTAAATAGCAAGAAGAAAAACACTGGTGACAGATGAAAAGCAACAAAGAGTAAAAATGTTCCAGCAATGATGAAAAATGTTGGGTCACCAGTATTTAAGACTTATGAGGTAAACTTCAGTGAAGAAGAATTGATTATCAAGCAAGAAATTACAGATGAGGATAATGAAAAGAAGAATGTAGATTCAATTCAATCTTCCAAGGATGAAGAAAATCTCATGGACAACCAAAGTACCAAGACTCCTGTCAAAGAAACCAAGATTGAAGATGCAAGTAAGAAGAATAAAAATAGAAGTGGAAGAATTGGGAAAAACAAAAACAACAATCTGAACTATATTGCAGACATTCCTGGAAAGAAGTGTGGAATATGTAGTTCTACAAATCATCTAACTCATCTTTGTAAAAAGGGTGTTAGTAAGCCAACTGAAGGAACTTGCAAATACAATGAAGCAGATTTAGATGATCCCTACTCATTCTGTGATAAGTTTGATTGCATCCCTTACAACTTGAAAGTGATGAAGAGTTGTCACAAACTGGGAGTAGACCTAAAAGAAACACAAATTGAGTCTACATCAGAAAGGGAAAATGCACAACAATCATTGAACTCTATTTTATCTGAAACAAATCACTCCACTTCTGCTAAATCAGTTAACAAGAAGACAGTACCCAACACTGCTTGGGTTACTAAACACACCTGAATCTCATTGTGTGCAGGGCAAAGTGAAGAAAGTTATATGAATCATTGACCGTGGATGTTCCATACATATGACAGGTGATAAGGCTCTGCTATCACAATTTGAGGAGAAAGCTGGCCCATTTGTGACCTTTGGAGACAACAACAAAGGATTCATAATGGGATATGGCAAGATTGTTTCTAAAAATGTTGTCATTGATGATGTAGTACTGGTAGCTGGTCTTGAGGTGAATCTTTTCAGTGTTAGCCAATTTGCAGACAAAGGCTTTGAAGTTTTATTCAACAAAGAAGAATGCACCTTTATCGGCAAGAAAACTAGTGAAATTATTCTGAAAGGAGCAAGGAAAGGAAGCTTGTTTGTTGCAGACTTGGACTCAATAAATAAGGATGGTATTTGCTGCTTCTACACCAAGGCATCAGAAGAACAAAGCAAGCTATGGCACAAGAAGTTGTCTCACTTGAATTTCAAGGCAATTAACAACTTAGTCAAAAAGGAGTTAGTAAGAGACATGTCCAAGCTGGAGTTTGCTCAAGTTGAAGTCTGTGAAGCTTGTCAGAAAGGAAAGACGAAAAGATTTAGTCACAAGTTAAAAACTGTGAATTCTGTTAGTGCACCCTTGCAACTTATTCACATGGACTTGTTTGGACCAGTAAATGTCTTATAAATCTCAAGGAACAGATATGCACTTGTGATGGTGGATTGTAATATATAATAGATGATGTCAAAGATTACTGGAGCTAATAATATCATCAACATCTATGATCCAAGTATATCACATCTATAATCTGAGTATATCAGAAGATCAGAAGAGTTGAAGGCAGCAGTCAAGAGCAGAATATCAAAGGATGGAAGATTTCTGAATATAAAAGCTGGCTCTTTATCAAGATACAGGATAGGGATGTTAGCTAGTTATCCTAAGCCAGATTTGCTGAAAATAATAGAGGCTCTAACTGACACCCCCATCCTAGAAGAATTGGAAATACTTGTGCAAATTAAGAACATAATTGAGAAAGAATCAGACAGCTCAGTCTTTACTTAATTATTGTAAACTGTCAAATATTCATTGTACAAGTGTTGTATCAGCTTTTGTATCATTTTATTTTCATTCTTTAACTTGGGGTTATTCTTGTTAACAGGCATGAATTTGTGATAAGCAATCTTCTCACAAATTGGGGGAGATTGTTGTGCAAGACATGCCTGTATCATAACAAGACTAAGTCATACTAACAACCCTGAGATTAGTTGTATTGTAACCTTAATCTGTAATTCATACTTGTAACACTTAATGTCTGTAAAATGTAAATGGAGCAGACTGGAGCATTTTTCTCTAAACAGTGTCAAACCTAAGAATTCTATCTGGAAGAAGATCAAGAAGATCATGCCTCAGAAGAATTATGAAGAAGCTTGGAGTTGAATAAATCTGTTTGGTGTAAAATATTCTAAGTCAAGATCTCTACTAGTCACATAATTAGTGTTATAGAGAAGTCATTCGAGAACTCAGAAAGACCTATCGAGAACTCAGGAATTGTCTGTCGAGAACTCAGGAAATGCTATTGGAGATATCGATAAGTCAGATACCCATTCGAGAACTCAGAGATATCGACAAGTATACATTCATTAGAGAACTCTGAGTTATCGATAAACCAAAGTCCATTGGAGAACTCTGAGTTATCGATAAACCAAAATTCACTAGAGAACTCAGAGTTGTCGACAAGTCAATTCAACAATGAAGTTTCAGAGATATCGACAAGCCAACATGCCTATCGAGATGTCGAGTTCTCTACAGCTTAATTGGAGATCTCGAAGTGAAGAAATTTCTCTAAGTACAGAATTGCAGAACAGTTTAACAACCAAGATTGCAAATCAACAAACAATTCATATAGCTGGATTGACAAGTCTTCAAAAAGCAGTTTGAGAGATGTGCAAGATCAATGGCAAAGATTAACTGACAGAGGAGATTAAAGTAATCACGGGATGCTAAAGATATGCTAAGCCAGAAAAGGAAGATTTGCTTTTCTATAAATAGAAATGACAAGTGACAGTTTAGAAAAGCTAATAGCATGTTTATTATCCACTGTGTAAACCAGCAATTAACTGAGTTATAAAGTTAACACTGCTCCTCTAGTTAAGTAGAACAATCTAGATAGAAAATTGGGTGTTCTCTCTCAAGAAAGAAGCTAAGTTCTAAAACAAGAACTTAAAGATTTTGTAGCAAAACACTACTTGATTTTTAATATAAAATTAAGTGAGTTTTGAAGATCTTTGTTTTACATATTTGCACAGTTATTTATGTTTAACATCTACTTTACTAAATCATTGTTAACAACCAACTGCTAAAGCCAAAGTCGATCAAAATCAAACATTTAAGCCAAAACACATTCACCCCCCCTCTGTGTTGTATTCATACCTAACAAGTGGTATCAGAGCAAAATATGAAAGTAAACAGATTAGATCTTGGAAAAATGAATACACAGAAAATCAGTAGTATCAAGATTCTCCCCTTTGATAAGGCTAACTACACTTTATGGAAAAAGAAAATGTTGCTATTTATAAGAATGGCTAATCACCTTTACATTGGTATCCTCAAGAATGGGCCCTTCACTCCTGTGGTTAGAGTTGAGGAAACCACAGATGGAGATATGGTTATTCCAGCTCATTATGCTCCCAAGGATCCCTCTGAGTATACTGAACCTGAAAGAGAGAAAGTTTCCCTAGACAGTGCTTTGCAACTGATACTAGTTGAGTCACTTGACAATGTAATGTATAATAACATTGTCAACTGTGACACTGCTAAACAGATCTGGGAAAAGATTGAAATACTTTGTGAAGGAACTGAGGAGGTTAGGTCAAATCAAAGAAGGATATTGATTTCTCAGTATGAGGGTTTTATGGCTAAACCAAAGGAGGGTATTACTGATGTGTTTGAAAGGTTTAATAAGCTGATAAATGACTTGCAGCTTCATGATAAATTTTATGATGTTGAAGAAGTGAATTTGAAGTTCTTGCTTACGCTCCCTGACCATTTGGAACAAAATTTCTCTGCAATCAGAGAAGGAAGGGATTTGAGTAGAATCACACTGGAAGTGCTTTTTGGGATTCTGAAAACTTATGAACTTGAAATGATTCAAAAGAAATCATTAAGGGCTGGTCAAGGATATGTACTGGACGGCTCAAGTGCACTAATTGTGAATGATGGCCAGACCTCCAATGATGAGCAAAGATCTCAAACTCCAGAAGTTTCTACAAGTGAGAAAAGAGCCAATGACACTAAAGAGTAAGTCATACTGGAATTGGATGAAAAAGATGAGTTCTACACTCTTGATGAGCTTGATGAGCTAGATAAATCAATGGCTTACTTGGCTAGAAAATTCTATAACATTAGAGTGAAGAAACCAAGATTTTTCAAGAGCAAAGGACAGTCCTTCAACAAAGACAGCAGCTGGAAAGGAAAAGGGAAGTACACTCCTGATTGCAAAAATGGCTACAGAACTGGATCTGTTGATAGATCAAACATGAAGTGCTTTAATTGTGATGAGCTGGGCCATTTTGCTACAGAATGTAGGAAACCCAAGAAGGCAAAGAAAGACAAAGCCTATCTTGAATTGGAAGCAAAGTATGATGCTCTTCTAAAGAAGCAACAAGGGAAAACTTATATTGCTGAGGGTAAAAGCTGGGATGATTCAGATAATGGTGAAGATGAAGAAGTTGGAAACTATGCAATCATGGCCTTGGAGCAAGGAGACTCTTCATCATCTAAATCACAGGTACCAACTCTTATCATAATTGATTTAAATATGAGTCAATATAAGGAAACTGTTGAAAAGATGAGCACAAAAATGTTCCACATTCATACAAGCATGGTTGCTGCAAATGAGGAAGTTAGCAGATTGAAAAAGATCAATGAAAAACTTGAGAGTGAAAAACAAGAGACTGAATTGTTGCTGGTTGAGCTTGATACTGCTAAGCAAGAAAATGCATACTTGAAGAACAAATTAAAGTGTGCAAGTGAAATTGAAGCATTATTGAGAGAAAAGCTGGAGAAGAATGAAGTGAAGCTGAAATCCTTCAAAAATGCCTCTGATTTGATTGGCCAATATCATGAAAAGAACAAGCCATGTGCAAACATCGCCATTGGTCTTGATTATGAGGGTTTGAACAACAAAAAGAAGTCTGTCAGTGACAAAGGAAAATCAACTGAGACTGAGGATGTTCCAATTATTCTGAAGAAAGTTGAATCACCTTTGTTCAAGGCATATGAAGTGAACTTCAGTGAAGAAGAGTTGATCATCAAACAGGAGATAGCTGATGAGGACAAGGAAAAGAAAAATGATGAGACAACTCAGTCTTCCATCTCAGTTGAAACACCAAAAGTCAATCAAGAAACTAAGGAGTCTGTGAAGGTGATTAAAGCTGAACATGTCAAAAAGAAAAAGAAGAATAGAAATGGAAAGATTGGGATAAACAAAAGTAATAATTTTGCTTATATTGCAAATGCTCCTAGAAAGAGGTGTGAGAATTATGAATCAATGAATCACCTAACTCATCTTTGTAAAAAGATTGTTAGCAATCCACCTGAAGGAGTCTGCAAGTATAATGAAGCTAAGGCTAATGATCCCTATTCATTCTGTGACAAGTTTGATTGCATTCCCTGCAACATGAAAGTGATGAAGAGTTGTCACAAATTGAGAATTGATCTCATAGAATCAAAAGTTGGTTCTATATCTAAAAGGGAAAATGCTCAACAGTCTGTGAATTCCATTTTATCTTAAAATTCTCATTCTACTTCTGCAAAATCAGTTAACAAGAAGAAAGTGCCCAACACAGCTTGGGTAGCTAAAAATAATTAATCCTCATTATGTACAGGACAAAAGAAAGAAGGTCATGTGGATCATTGATAGTGGATGTTCCAGGCATATGACAGGTGATAAGGCCATGCTATCACAATTTGAGGAGATGGCTGGCCCTTTGGTGACCTTTGGAGACAACAACAAAGGATTCACAATGGGATATGGCAAGATTGTTTCCGAAAATGTTGTCATTGAAGATGTAGCACTAGTTGCTGGATTAGAAGTAAATCTCCTAAGTGTTAGTCAATTTACAGACAGAGGTTTTCAAGTTGTTTTCAACAAAGAAGATTGTGCTTTTATTAGCAAAAAGACTGGTGAAATTGCTCTTAAAGGAGTAAGAAAGGGAAGCTTATTTGTTGCAGACTTAGACTCAACAAATAAGGATGGAGTGTGTTGTTTCTACACCAAGGCATCAGAAGAGCAAAGCAAATTATGGCATAAGAAGCTATCTCACTTGAATTTCAAAGCAATCAACACCTTAGTCAAGAAGGAGCTTGTAAGAGACATGCCCAGTCTGGAATTTGCTCAACTGGAAGTTTGTGAAGCTTGTCATAAAGAAAAGATGAAAAGATCTAGTCACAAGTCAAAAACTGTGAATTCCATAAGTGCACCTCTGCAACTTATTCATATGGACTTGTTTGGGCCAGTAAATGTCTTATCCATTTCAAGGAACAAATATGCCCTTGTCATGGTTGATGATTTTTCAAGATACACTTGGGTTGAGTTCATGTACTCTAAAGATGAAACTCCAAACATTATAATTGAGCACATCAAGAAAATTGAGAAGCAAGCTGAAGGAAAAGTTAGTGTTAAAAGATTGAGAAGTGATAATGGAACAGAATTCAGAAACTCAACATTAAGTGAATTCTGTAAAAGCAAAGGCATTGTTCAAGAATTTCCAGCAGCTAGAACACCTCAACAAAATGGAGTAGTTGAGAGGAAAAATAGAACATTGGTTGAAGCTGCTAGAACTTTGCTACAAGATGCTCAATTGCCAACTAGTTTTTGGGAAGAGGTTGTTAATACTGCATGCTACACTCAAAACAGATATCTCATCAACAAAGCTCATGGAAAATCACCCTACTCAATCATGTCTAACAGGAAGCCTACAGTGAAGCATCTACATGTGTTTGGAAGCAAGTGTTATATTCTAAAGACAACTCTGAATATGTAGGAAAATTTGACTCTAAAGATTTTGAAGCAATTTTTCTGGGATATTCATTGGAAAGAACAGCCTACAAAGTTTATGTGATTGATCAAAAGAAAATTATGGAACGCACAGATGTGACTTTTGATGATGACAAGTGTCCAAGCTTGGAATGCCTTGATGTAAATGATGTTGAAACCCTTGCATTTGAAAATCTAACCATTGATAGTGATTCTGATGAGGAAGATGAAGTTGTGGCACAACAAGTGATAAATGAAGAGACCTCTGAACAAAATCATGGGAATGAAAGCTCTCTTCAGACACCTGAATTTGATGGCACAAACTCAGGGGGAGAAGAAGAGAATGGAAATGACAGTCATGGTAATACTGAAGAAAATCATGAAGGCACTAGTCAACAGACACACACTAGAAAGTGGGATAGGAGTCATACAGTAGAAGCTATTATTGGTGATCCCTCAGCTGGTATGAGAACTAGGAGTGCAACTGCTAATGAATGCCTACATGCATGTTTTTTATCTCAAGTAGAGCCCAAGAAAACTGAAGAAGCCCTATTGGATCCTTATTTGATCCTGATTGGATATGTGCTATGCAGGAGGAGCTGAATCAGTTTGAGAGAAACAAAGTCTGGAAATTAGTTCCTGCACCAAAGAATAGAAGCATAATTGGAACTAAGTGGGTGTACATGAACAAAATGGATGAAAATGGAATTGTTACCAGAAATAAAGCAAGGCTGGTTGCTAAAGGCTACTTACAAGAAGAGGGAATTGACTATGATGAGACTTTTGCTCCTGTTGCAAGACTAGAAGCAATAAGAATTTTTCTGGCATTTGCTGCACACTCAAATTTCAAGGTGTATCAAATGGATGTCAAGAGTGCTTTTCTTAATGGTGAACTAGAAGAAGAAGTTTATGTGCAACAACCACCTGGCTTTGAAGATCCAGAATTCCCTAACTTTATTTACAAATTACTCAAGGCTCTATATGGATTGAAACAAGAACCTAGAGCCTGGTATGACACACTGTCAGAATTTCTACTCAAACATGGTTTTACCAGAGGTACTATTGATAAGACTCTCTTCTACAAGAAGCATGGTGAATATATGATCCTAGTTCAAATCTATGTGGATGATATCATCTTTGGATCTACAAATGAAAAGCTGTGTCAAAGATTCTCTAGGATAATGCAGAGTGAGTATGAAATAAGCATGATGGGAGAATTGAGTTACTTCCTTGGCCTTCAAGTTAGTCAAAGAAGTGATGGTATTTTCATCAGCCAAACCAAATATGTGAATGACTTATTAAAAAAATTTGGTATGGTGGATAGCTTACCTGCATCTACACCTATGTCTACTGCAACCAAGTTGGATGAAGACAAGAAAGGCAAGAGTGTGGATATTTCAAGCTACAGAGGGATGATTGGATCATTGCTTTATTTGACTGCTAGTAGACCAGACATCATGTTTGCTACTTGTCTATGTGCCAGATTTCAAGCCAATCCAAAGGAATCATATTTGATGGCTGTAAAAAGGATTTTCAGATACTTAAAGGGAACTCCAAACTTGGGATTATGGTATCCTAAGGAAACTGGTTTTGAAGCTGTTGGGTACACAGATGCAGATTTTGCTGGATGCAGGGTTGATAGGAAAAGTACTAGTGGAAGCTGTCAATTTCTTGGTCAAAGACTTGTATCCTGGTATAGTAAGAAACAACAATCTGTGTCAACTTCCACAGCTGAAGCTGAATATATAGCTGCTGGAAGTTGTTGTGCTCAGGTGCTTTGGATTAGAAATTAGCTAATGGACTATGGTCTAGTGTTACACAAAATTTCCATTATGTGTGACAATACTAGTGCCATATCTATAGTAGCTAATCCAGTTAATCATTCTAGAACAAAGCACATTGATGTTAGGTACCATTATATCAGGGAACATGCTACAAATGGTACCATTGAGCTCATTTTTGTTCCAATAGAAAAATAATTAGCTGATATTTTTACTAAACCTTTGGATGAAGCAACCTTCACTAGACTTGTGAGTGAAATTGGAATGCTCAATTCTTCATCATAAGGCAAAGAACTCAGCTAATGTGTTGCAGCATATTAATTTTTAATAAATCAACCTTGTTTGATTTAATTGGAAATTAACTGAAATATGAATTATAAATATTTCAGAATCTCTGTATATTTATTTTTCTTAAAAAAAATTCAAAAATTAACTTAGAATATTTCAAAATTCTAAGTAAACTGCTCAGTTGTTAATTTACATCTTAAATGTGTAAAATTAACACAAGGCAGAATTACAGTACTCAAAGGTATAGAGAACTGAGTTCTCGATAAGTCAAAATGACTTATCGACAAGTCATTTTAGAGTTCTCGAGTGAGTCCTCGACAAGTCTATTTACAGACTTCTCGATAAGCTCTATTATGACTTATCGATAAGACCATGTAGAGTTCTCTAATAGTGTTAATTCACAGAGTTCTCGACAAGGATATTTTGAGACTTATCAATAACTCAGAACTAAAATAATTTAATTCAATGAATTATTTTAGACAAATACTTTTGGAAAATTTATTCTGATTTTAATTTGATTCAATTCAAATAAATTAGAATTATTTCAGTCCTTTTTGGACAAACTGGGCATTTATCAGAGTTCTCGATAAGTCAATTGACTTATCGAATGTACCTTTTTCATATTCAAAATTACTTCTCGATAAGTTTAATATCAAACGTTTATTTGACTTCTCGATAAGTATTTTACTTTTTCTATAAATACCCAGACTTCTCCATTAATTTTAACTTGGAATTTCTCAAAATTCTAAGTAAAGTGAATATTTATTACGTCATATCTTCAGTATGTGAACTTAATAAATAACAGATCAAAAGAAGCAAAAAGTATGAAAAACTGAACAAATTTAATTCATAAATTCTGTTCATAAAAATACTTTTGACATACTTTGTCTCTAAATTTCTCTGACTTATTGACACATTCACATGCTTATATGATTTCTTTCTTACGTGGAAATATGTTAGTCCAATGTTAGTTGATTAGTACATTATTTGTGTTGTTTTGAGTATGCTGATAGTGATAAATTTATCTGATTGCTTGCTGATAGGGAGAGTTACTTTTTGTGTAGGGAGTACGTGCTTATTTGCATGGGGAATAGTTACTCTTTAAAATAAACTAATATTCTTGAGTACTTGCATGGGGAATAGTCACTAGTCATTTCTAGCTGTCTAGTAGGCTTATGTGATTATTACTCCTATTATCCGGGCAACTCAAGAGTCTCTTGGTTTCTATCTTTACTCCCTCTATAAATTAAAACGCTTCACTCTTTATCACTTCATCACTCTCCTACTCTCAACAAACATCAAATTTCAAACTCACCTCCTGTTCATCTTTCTTTCTCTCATTCAAATGGAAGCCCCAGTCTTCTACAGACTTGTTAATGGAGGTTATCAATCGGTCCATCATTTGGATGATGATCTAGTATATTTTGATCCTTTCGGACTTCGTATCCGTCTCAAGGGGGTTGTTTACAGCCCCTTTGATATTCCACTTGAGATCTTTTACGAACTCTCGTGGGATGATCAAATCGACATTCTTTTCTTTGAGATGGAATCCTCTTTCGAGCAGGAGAGACGAGCCAGGGTGGCTGAGCAGTAACGCCTTGATGCTTTAGAGTTACAGGAGAGGATCATCTCTCTTGCACACTCCATGTCCAGGGTTTACCAGCACAGGGCAAGGAGGTTGGAGGCCGAGAGGAAGGAGTCTGAATTAGAATAGTCAGGATTAGGATTTACTCGTTAAATCTATGTCTTAATGTACTATGTTTCCATATTTAATGAAAGTTCTGATTCTTGTCTGAAAGTTCTGATTCTTGTCTTGAAATCTCTTGTTTGTGTAAAAATTACTATGTGCTTATATCTATATTAAATTTTTTCTTCTCTACAATAATGCTTGCAACTAAAATATCTTACAATGTATTTGTCTAATGAAACTCCAATGTATTTCAGGTCTAATACAAGACATCAACAAGGAATTCAAATAATCAATTCACAGGTATTAGTGCTAAAACAACAACACAAACACAAACTCAAACACAATCCCACTCAGGTGACTCTCAAAAGCCACCTGTTTTATAAAAGGACAGCAATTTCTTGATGACCTTCAGATTGATTCGGTTGTTTGAGAAAAGAATCCACCAAACATGAAAGTTTATCAGTTTAAAGAATATTTCATGAATGTTTTTTCTTGCACCTTCATGTGCACAAACAGTCTTCACAGACTGAAAGGTTTAAGGGTAGTACTCCTGAGGGGGAGCTATCTAAATCCTCTCCAATTCAATTGGAGGTTCCTCAAGAAGGAACAACTCCCCTCATAACTCTAGCAGAAGCTGTCTTAGCAATCAAAGATAGAAGAACAATTGCCTATGACAATGTCATAAGAAGGGCAATCTTATCACATTTATGTGACAGTGCTCTGCAAGGTGCCCAAAGGTTTGAGGCTGGTGTACATGACAGTAACCTAGTCAAATCCTCTCCAATTCTAATGGAGGTTCCCACTACAAGTGGAGGACAACACACTGCCACAACCACAGAGCAATCTGTGAGTCAAACTGTGACCCCAATCATAGATGCTAATGCACTCATTTTTTTCCTGGTGAAATGAGTATGATTAGCCCTATATGGTCTTCCTCTAATCATATAATCACAGTTACCTCTTCTCAGCCACCTCTTATTTCTTTAGGTCAAACAACATTTGAGCATTTCATGTGAGGATAAGAGAAAAGACTGAGTGAAAAACACAGAATAAGAGAGGCAGGATCCTTCCTGGAAAAAGGAGAGGTAGATGAATGTATGGATTTAGTAATCCTTGTGAGGGGACTCTGACTCTCAAAAGTCATTAGACTAGTGCAGTGAGATTTTCCGAGACTACATATTCAAAAGAACATAGAGCTTAGGACTTTTATCACTAACAGACTTTTTCTGCAGATTTAAGTGAAACTTCTATTTTGTTTAAACTTATCACCATGAATCTAAATGAAACTTGAAGCTGCAGACAGTGGTCCAAATGGACAATGACAGCAGCTTGAACAATGTGCATTTAGCTGGATCTTTCTTCCTGGAGATAATGTCAAAAAGGGGGTGAATATATCTAAATGCCAAAACAGCTAATGGATGTTGAATAAATCTAAATGCAACTCTGTTAGTCCCTTAACAATATATCAAGAATTACAGAAAGGGGGTTGAATGGAATTCTTGAACCTTTTTCTCGAAATAAAAATGTTCAACTCGAATATAGATATAAGTGTTTTGATTAGCACAATGTAGAATAGAAACTTAATTGAATCAAAACATAAGTAATTAAAAACAAGAGTCTTTAAAAACTTTCTGGTGGATTTAAACAATTCCACCAGAGATATATATTATATATCGAGAGGACTCTGTGTGCAAGAATGCTCACAGCTGCTTACAAATCGAACTACTGAGAATAAAGGGAAATGCTAAGGATTTTGCTTACAAAGATTTCTCTCTTTTTGTATCTCAGTTGTCTATTTTTATTTGTTACGTTCTTGGTTTATATATTACCAAGATTACAAAGTCAAAAAGACTAAATAAATATAAAAACTATCAGTCTTAAGCTTTGCTACTTTTCATCCTCTATTACCCAGTTAATGGGCTTCCACAGTAGATTTATATACATCTCGACGGCTGTGCTCAGTATTCACTGTTCAACTGCTGTTTGAATTCTTTATATAATCATCCGTTGGACTTTATGAATATCCGTTGGATATATGATCATCCGTCGACTTTCTGAACATCCGTTGATGGCTTTATTGATCATCCGTCGATTGCTATATTAAGCATCCGTTGATAGTCATTTGATCATCCGTCGATGGCTTTGTTAATCATCCGTCGGCAGCTATTTTGGCACTTGACTTCATTTCACTTATGCAGAATTACAAGATATCATTTATATACAATTAATCAACCTATTCTGCATATCTAGTTAAAGTCAACATGACTTATAGGCTACTACAGAATCTATACAAAGATGTATACAGAATTGTGCTACGAACTTATTATTACATAAGCTACTCACTCGATGGATAATAAGTTAACATCCGTCGGGACTATAATGAGTTATCCGTCGGGACTATAATTCTTATCCGTCGAGTGCTACATTATTTCACTAAGTAAAATCTACTTAGATGTTTTGTTTATGAAATCATCAAGTACACAACATATGCACAACAATCTCCCCCAATTTATGTCTACTGGAATTGTCGCCATAAATTAAGAGATACTTGATGATAATAAAATATCCTAAACATACAGCTTTAAAGATAAGCAGATAATACTGAAAGTGCTTCAATTAATCAAAATGTACAAAGTTTGGCTCACAGTCATTTCAAGATGTTCCTCTAGCCTGAGCAGATTTTTCTAGTTTCTTGAAGGTCTGGATCTTCTTCCAAGCTTCCTGTTGTTTTCATCAATCTGATTTTTGGAGCTGCCTGTGGAATTCCAGTTCATCAGATACTGAGAGATCTAGCTTTTCTTACATTTCCAAGAGAGTCTCATTGCTAGAGATACTCAATTGGTCTTCTAGCCTGAAGAATCTTCTCATACCTTTGTAATCTATGAACTCCATCAGCCAGTAGGGCCTTAGATGCACTCTTCTCCCTGTGTATGGGATGATTAGAGTCTTTGGGAGTGCATCTTTAGCTCTAATACTCCTTAGTTCTTCAATCTTCTTCAATACTAGTCTTCTTGCAGTTACATTGAACCCAGAGTTCTTCTTGAAGGATGAATAAACTTTAATCAGTACAACTTGGCTTTCTTGAAGAATCCTGTGAAGTGGCCACACAATCTCCTTTCCTTCTTTGTACTTGAACACTAACCTTTCAGGTAGGTTTCTGTATGCATCAATTCCCCTCACTTCATCTAGTTCATCCAGATAGAGGTTTAGATCAGAACATTCCTTGATGTCACACAAGTACAAGTAGTCTCCCCTGTTGACTTTGTGTTGAACTTTAACTATTGATTTGGATTTGAGAGGTGACAGCTTCACTTTCTTGACTGCCCTTGACTTTGTCCTTTTTGGCTTGCTAAGGATTGGTAAACTGAAGTCAGGAATTGATATTTTATCCCACTCAATTGGCTCATCCTTGGGCACAATAGGTTCACCATGAATATTTCTGTAGGGATCCACCACCCTTATATCTTCAAATACCACAGAGGGCTTTGATGCTTGAGTTGTAACTGGTGTGGGTACCTTAGGAAATTGATCTTCCAATCCTTTGTCAACAGTATCCAGTTTCCTTTTTGTTGTTTTTAGCCAATTCTTTCTTTCTTGAAGATTTCTTCTGTTCTTCAATTTTCTTCTTTGATTCAACAGCTTCAGATGGTTGAGAGGGAATTTGTTGAGATGAATTCACAGCCTGTAGTTTGGCCAAGATAGCAATCTGCTCTTTCTTTTGTTTAGTCTTCTTTGCATCTAGAGCAGCTTGCTTCTTTTCCTGCTTTAATCTGGCTTTTTCTTCTCTCTTTGCTTAAGCAAATTGTGGATGTCCAGCTACCACACAAATTTCCTTTCCATTTCTGAATATCTTAGCAATTCTCCTTTTTGAAGCTGAATTAGCTGGATCTTTATAGAAGACAATTGATCTTGACAGAAGCTTCTTCTCATCAGGCTTGGGTGTCTCATACACAGTGTCCAAGGGGTTCTTCAAAGATGATTTTGGATAGTTTGCCCTTGGTTTAAGAATTATTTCAGCCTTTGTAGACTTGATGCAGGAAGATTGTCCTCTTTCCAGATAATTCATGCTCATCTCATTCACACTGATTTGCTTGACTTGAGAGTGATGGATGGCTGACTTAATTGGCTCCTTGACAAGTTCAAACTTTTTCTGTATCTCCTCATCAATCTTATCCTAGTTGATCAAACTCAACTTTCCTTTCTCAGCAACTTTCAAATTTGCTGCTGCTTTAATTAGATCTATACCATCTGCAACTGGTGGCTTGGAGACAGTAATTGAAGGTACAATTACTTTGATGATTTGAACTTGAAGTTTTTCCCCCTCACTTGGTTCTCTCTCCCCCTTTTTATTATCATCAAGTTGAGGAGTTAGGCCTTGTGCTTTAGCCAGTTGCATGAGAAGATTTGTCTGAGTCTGTTGATTTTGAAGAAGGGTAACCACTGAATTCTCAATAACTTGAACTCTATCTTCCAGCTTGGCCAGCTTCTTTTCAGAATCTGATTCTCTCCTCAGTCTCAGTAATAGATCCTGCATGGTACCATATGACATGACTAAATCCAGCTTCTCAGAATTATAGGTCTTCAAGTCAGCTATATCCTTTTTGAGTTCATCCACACTCAGATTCTGTCTTAATTGCTGGATCTTCATGAGATGTAGAGAGTCTAGGTGAGCTTGAAGAATAGCCTTGGTACCAGCATCTGAAGTTTCCTGAAGGGCCTTTTGAATAGCCATAACCCGCTTAACCAAAGATACACCAAATTGTCCTGGTGTAGATTCCTTTGTCCATGCCCATTCAGGTAAATTTGGAACAAAACTTGGGCCTTCATCTCCCCCTAAGTTCATGCTTACATCCAAAGAGACAGAGTCATCATCATTAGAATTTATTTTAAATTCTTCAGATGGCTCACCAGCTTGAGAAGGCATCCTATTGACAGCAGCTTTATCTCTTTGAAGAGATTCTGAAGTGTGTACTAAGTTCAAAGTCTGTTCTGCCTCCACATTGCCCTGAGCAGCCAACAGTTGATAGGCTGACACAGGGTGAGTAAAAGTGTCAGCATCCAAGGAAATGTTATCAATTACAACTTTGTAATGTTGCTAAAATTGTCTTTCCTAGCAATGGCTGGATCCACCCTTATAACATCTGTACCTGCTTTTCTCTCAAAATCTCTCTTTTGTTGCATCAGGGTCTCACCCTGGCTCCCCACCCTCACACCCTCACCTTTACCTACTAAGGTGGGACTCCTTTCACTCACTTTTGCCAATCCTGAAAAAATGGATTGCTGATTTGCACTCTTTTCCTCTCCTTTTGCCTGGGAGCAACCCAGCCTCTCACTCAATACACTCTCCTCTCTCAGTCCTAAGAGTGACTGTACAACCACTAAATCTTCTGCACTTGAAATAATTGAGGTTTGAAGTTGTGCAGAGATACTCGACGGATAAGTGACATCCGTCGAGTGAGTGGTAATGCTATCCGACGGATAACTGCTGTTAGGCTTATCCGTCGAGATACAATCACTACTCGACGGATGAGCAATATCCATCGAGAGAGTAGAAATGAATGAGGTGGGAAGAGAAACTATTGTTGACTCTGTATTGATTGAAGATATTTGGGGCACAGATGTCACAATAGAATCTGAAAGAACTGGCAAGTGAGCCAACAAATCATCTAAAAGATGATGCTCACTTGCACTAGATTTTGGCTTCCCCAACAAAGTTAAAGAAGGGGAATCATGAATTGAAGTGTTTATCATATCCACTTCCAGAGAGTTTGTTGGTGAGTATGGTGTTTCAGATGCTTCTATTATTAGAGATTTTGGCTGCGACTCCACATTTATTGGAGCCACATCAAATTGAATTTGAGAGAGTGCAGGGACTGTGTCTTTAGCACCAGTTTGCATTGTGTGTGTGCCCTGTGCATCCCCAAAGGTCTTAGATTTCTTTTTTTTGTGTAAGTTTGGGGTGAGCTTGTGTCCCTAACCCTTTTGGCCTGTGCTCTTGGCTGAGAGCTTTATTCAATAACTACATCCTTTTGGGAGGATGTAGGTAGAAGTGAGCTTTTATCCTTTTTAAGCACTGCAGTTTGTTGGGAAACTGCAGTGTGGCTAGGCTGGGATTCACTCAACTCTCCATCCTTATTCTTGGGGTTTCTTTGATGTTCACCCCTTCCCTCACCTGACTTTCCCTCCTTCACACTCCCCTCTTTTGGTTTTGTGGATTTTACAACTGGTATCTTTTGAGAGATACCAGAGGGGGTTTTCTTTGATTTAGATTTGGAAATTATAGAGGGTTTGGAGGCTTTGGTAGGCAACTGTTTGGTCATTGACACAGTTGCCATAACTACTCCTGAAGTCAAAGAAATAGTGGAGGTTGGAATAGTTGTAGGGATGGATGAACTTACCTCACTTACCTGAGGTGCCTGCATTACAGGAAAGTAGAACATTGGCACATCCCTGTAATGGTTGGCCCTGTTCAGATCTGCAATGATCCTCCTCTCTTGAACCCAACAATCCAGTTTGTTGTTAGGGTTCTCAAGAACTATTTCTTCACAGAGGTGGTTAGCCAATAACATAAAAAATATGGCATAATAAACATTCTTCCCTCTTTTATTTAGCTCTCCTAATTTGTATCCTAACTCAAACATGATAAGGTCACTGAAGTTGTAAAATTTATCCGTAACTAGCATGTATAGCATGTTAAGCATAGAAATATTCACTGAATCAAAATTACTGATTTTTCCAGAGAAGACCTTAGTAACTACATCACACATGAAACTCCATTCCTTCCTAAGACCCATTCTCCTAATATCACTCATTTTAGAAGTGCAAAGTGCATAGTGAATGGAATTAAGCATATTGATAATATCAGTGTCAGTGTGTGGTAAAGTCACATTGTTATCAGGTATTTTGAAACATGCTTTTATCACATCACTATTGATACAAAATTCTTTACCTTTAATGGTTAGAGTGATAGTCTTATTTATAGAGTTGTAGGTAGCAGTGGTCCACATCTCTTCAACAACTTCACAGAAGATTGTGGGTGATTCTAGCATGGCGTAATTGAGCTTGCAATTCTTCACAAAGTCCATCATCTTGTGGTAGTCCTCTGATTGCTGAATACCCTTATTGTTCTTCTCATAAATGAACCCAGTTTGAGACATAATCTTTACTACAGGTGCCATTGTTAGAGAATGAAAGCTTGAATAGAAGGAGAGTAATTGATTGAGAGAGAATGGAATTAGAGCAGTTGAATTTGAGAATGATAAAAGAAAACAATTGCAATGAAATAAGCTTTTATACTATCTCAAAAATAACTGATAAAAATAAAGTAAAGTAAATTAACCAATAGAAATTGCCTAAAATAGCCGTTTAAAATTAAACTGTAAAAAATTCCACCCATTATCCGTCGTGTAATGCTTACAAACTGTAAGTATACTCGATGGATAATGTTCAGGGAATTAACGGCTGAGATTTAGACAATTCGACGGATGAGGATAAACTGATATCCATCGAGACATAATGTATTCCAGAAAAATAATTGACTTTTATTAGAAAGTAGTATATCGACGGATGACTAAACTCGATGGATAAGGGTCATTCGTCGAGATGCAAATTTTGACTTAGCCAAAATTTCATCCAAGATTTAAAGATCAATTAAATTTCTGGCTGCATACCAACTTGCAAAATAACTCAGATAAATTTAAGAGTAATTAAGCATACCTAACTCACTTACCAACCTTGAAAAGGTGGATTCATCCAGTGGCTTGGTCAAGATATCTGCAAGTTGCTTCTCACTTGGAACAAAATATAACTCCACAGTACCATTCATTACATGTTCCCTTATGAAATGGTACTTGATATCTATGTGCTTTGTCCTTGAATGTTGCACTGGATTTTCAGTGATGGTAATTGCACTTGTGTTATCACAAAAAATAGGAATCCTTTCAACTTGCAAACCATAGTCTAGCAATTGATTTTTCATCCATAAAATTTGTGCACAGCAACTGCCAGCAGCAATATATTCAGCTTCAGCTGTAGAAGTAGAAACTGAATTTTGCTTTTTACTGAACCAGGACACAAGCTTGTTTCCTAGAAATTGACAGGTTCCTGTTGTGCTCTTTCTATCAATTCTACAACCTGCATAGTCTGCATCTGAATAACCAGTTAGATCAAAGCCAGAATCTCTAGGATACCAAATGCCAAGTTTTGGTGTTCCCTTGAGATATCTGAAAATTCTCTTAATATCTATCAAGTGAGATTCTCTAGGATCAGCCTGAAATCTAGCACATAAACATGTAGCAAACATTATATCTGGTACTAGCTGTTAAGTACAGAAGTGAGCCAACCATGCCTCTATAACTTGAAATATCCACAAACTTTTCAGTAGTGTTTAGTTCAAGCTTAGTTGCAGTGGCCATGGGAGTTTTTGCAGATGTTCAATCCATTAGATCAAACTTCTTTAAAAGATCAAAAATATATTTAGTTTGACTAATGAATATTCCATCACTAACTTGCTTTACTTGCAAACCAAGAAAGTAAGTTAGTTCTCCCATCATACTCAGTTCATACTTACTTTGCATCAATTTGGCAAACTTTTTGCAAAGTTTCTCATCTGTAGAGCCAAAAATAATATCATCTACATAAATTTGAACAAGTATACTAGAGCCATTAACATTTCTGAAAAATAAAGTTTTATCTACAGTACCTCTTGTGAAATGATTTTCCAAAAAGAACTTTGATAAAGTGTCATACCAGGCTCTAGGTATTTGCTTCAGTCCATAAAGTGCTTTCAGAAGATAATAGACATATTATGGAAAATTTGGATCTTCAAAACCAGGAGGTTGACTAACATACACTTCTTCCTCCAAATCTCCATTTAGAAAGGCACTTTTGACATCCATTTGATAGACTTTGAAATTGGCATGAGCTGCATAGGCTAAGAAGATTCTGATGGCTTCAAGTCTTGCAACAGGAGCAAAAGTTTTATCAAAATCTATTCCTTCTTGCTGACAATAACCCTTAGCAACCAATCTAGCTTTATTCCTGATTACTATGCCATTTTCATCCATCTTGTTTCTGAATACCCACTTGGTGTCTATTGGATTCTTTCCTTTAGGCTTGGGTACCAGCTTCCATACATTATTCCTTTCAAATTGGTTTAGCTCCTCCTGCATAGCTAAGATCCAATCAGGATCCAACAAAGCTTCTTCTACCTTCTTTGGTTCTTCCTTTGATAGAAAGCTGCTGTATAGACATTCTTCCTGAGTTGCTCTTCTTGTTTGAACTCTAGAAGAAACATCACCAATGATAAGCTCAAAGGGGTGATCTTTTGTCCATTTCCTTTGCTGAGGTAGATTAGCTCTAGATGAAGAGACCTCATGATTGTCTTGATGTGTGATTGAGTTTTGATTGCTAGAAACTCCCCCTGAGTTTATGGATCTTTGATTCGAGAAAGGAAAATTTTCTCTAGGTGATCTGTCTTGACCTCCTGCTCCTTTTGATAACCCGACGGATGGTAAATTTTGAGTACCGACGGATGAGGCAGGTTGTCTTCCGACGGATAACACAGATTGCCTTCCGACGGATGAAGCATTATGCAACTCGACGGATGTTGAGTTTTGTGCTTCATTGGTGGTAGATTTGTCTGCATTATCCTTAGACACTATTTCTTGATCACTCTCATCATCACTGTCATCACTAACCATCTCCACATTGTCGAATTTGAGGCTCTCATGGTAATCTCCATCTTCCAGTCCTTCAATCTTTTTATCATCAAACACAACATGTATAGATTCCACAACAATGTTGGTTCTTAGATTGTAGACTCTATATGCTTTACCAACAGCATATTGAACAGAAATTCCTTCATCCGCTTTAGCATCAAACTTCTCATTTTGATCAGTTTGATTTCTCAGGATATAACATTTGCAGCCAAAGACATGAAGAAAGTTTAGAGTTGGCTTCTTGTTCTTGAACAATTGATAGGGAGTCATACATCTTGCTTGATTAATCAGAGAAATGTTCTGAGTGTAGCATGCAGTATTTACAGCTTCAGCCCAGAAATATGTTGGTATTTTAGATTCTTCAAGCATTGTCCTTGCAGCTTTAATAAGTGATCTGTTCTTCCTTTCCACTACTCCATTCTGTTGTGGAGTCCTTGCTGCTGAAAACTCATGCAGTATCCCACTTTCTTCACAAAATGCTCTCATGACAGAATTCTTAAACTCAGTTCCATTGTCACTCCTGATTCTTCTAACTTTGAAATCAGGATGATTGTTGATTGCCTTATGTGATTGATGATGATTTCACTAGCCTCATCTTTAGACTTTAGAAAATATGTCCAAGAGAACTTTGAGAAATCATCTACAATTACTAGGCAAAATCTTTTCCTAGAAATGGACAATACATTGACTGGTCCAAACAAATCCATGTGAAGCAGTTGTAAAGGCTCTTCAATTGCTGAATCAAGTTTCTTCCTGAATGATGCTTTGATCTGCTTCCCTTTTTGGCAGGCATCACATAGTCCATCCTTTGAAAACTCCACTAGAGGAATACCTCTTACCAATTCTTTCTTTACCAGCTCATTCATGGTCTTGAAGTTTAAATGAGATAGCTTCTTGTGCCATAGCCAGCTTTCATCCTGACTTGCTTTACTGAGAAGACAAGTTACAGATTCTGCTTTAGTTGAGTTAAAATCAGCTAGGTACACATTTCCTCTTCTCACACCAGTGAGAACCACTTTGTTGCTTTGATTATTAGTCACAACACAAGCTTCTTTGTTGAAGGATACTGAATTGCCTTTGTCATAAAGCTGGCTGATACTCAACAGATTGTGTTTGAGACCATCCACTAAGGCAACCTCCTCAATGATGACATTGTCTTTTGAAATCAAGCCATATCCCACAGTGTAACCCTTGCTGTCATCTCTAAAAGTAATACTTGGGCCAGCTCTCTCCTTAAACTCTATGAGCAGGGTAGAATCACCAGTCATGTGTCTTGAACAACCACTGTCCAAGTACAAAAGATTCCTTCTGTTTCCCTGCACACATCAAAATCAAATCAAGTTGATTTTGGTACCCAAGTTTCCTTGGGTCCTGCCTTGTTAGCTTTCTTCTTCTGTTTCTTAGGTCTTAACTCATTTGACTTAGGAATTTCAGATTCTTCCTTAGTCATTTGGGTTGGGCCTTTGAAACCATTTAAAGCAATAAAATTATCATGCATATTATGGCTAACAGGAAATGGCATGCTTGGTGTAAACATGTTATTCCAGTAAGGCATGCTAAATGGCATTTGAGGCATACTGTATGCAGCATAATATGGATTAGGTGCAAATGGCATATTAGCAAATTGTGCATTCATGTTCTGTGTAGGCATAACATTAACAGGCATGGGAGGCATTGTATTCATGTTAGGAAATTGAGACTGAACAAACATGGGAGTAGGCATGGTAAGTTTGCAATTAACAGACAAATGATTTACACTACCACACTTGACACAAATTTTTCTAGGAGCATATTTATCAGGTGTGTAGTTATTGTGATTGTTAATCCCTACTTTACCATTCCTGTTGTTTTTCCTTTTAGTCTCTGTTTTTATCTCAATTTTCTCAAGTCTGTCACTTAGCTGTTTGACAGTCATGTGACCAACATTAGCCCTTTTTCCTTTCTTAACTTGATTTGACTCTCCTGAAACAAAGTTCTTGGAAACAGATCCATACTTCTCATTTAGCTTGATTAGTTTGGCTTTGCTAATGGGCTTGCTCACAGCCGACGGATGAGGATTTTCATCTTTCGACGGATAACACTTTTTGTTATCCGACGGATAGTCCTCATCATCCGTCGAGTCTACATCTGTCAGCAAACCATCTACCAAATTAGGTTCTAGTTTCTCTTTACTCTTTTTCTAGGCTTCATCACAAAAAGACTCAATTCCTTGAACTTTGGTGATTTGAGCATGGACATCCCTGGATGTTTTCCATGCTTTAATCACCTCTTGTTCACGCTCGAGTTGCTTCTTTAAAATCTCTTCCTTTTTCAAAGACTCAGTTAATTCCTCCTTGGCAATCTTACACTCAATCCTTAGTTTCTCAAAATCAACAAACTGAGACTCAAGCACATTATTCCTCTCACTTAAAAACAAGTTGTTTTCTTTGATTTTAGCATTTTCTTTAGTAAGAGACTTAAGTGTAACACGCAAATGATATAATTCTGTAGACATGTCATTTATGGCATCATTACACTCAGCTTTAGATAAATGTGCAAGGTTTGTAGTAATTACCTGATTGCTTGAGGAACTTGTCTCTGTTTCATCAGACTTGGCCATTAGGGCTAGATTGACATAGCTGACATCTTCATCTTCATCCAAACCATCTGCTGCCCAGTCATTCTCTTGTGTAATAAAAGCCCTTTCCTTTTGTTTGAGTAGATCAAAGTATTTTTGCTTATAATCCATAGACTCAAACCTTTTCTTACTGGAATCTGACTTTCTACACTCATTTGCAAAATGCCCTGCCAAGCCACATTTGAAACATTTGAATTTTGACTTATCCACCATATTTCTATTTGGCTTGGCTACTCCAAAGTTCTTATTAAACTTGAGCTTGGCAAATCTCCTGGAAAGAAATGCTAGGTGCTCATCAATGTCCTCCATGTCATCTTGAATCAATGAATCTTCACTTTCTACTGCAATCCCCTTGCCCTTGCTTTTACAGACCTTAGAAGTTGACTCAACAGCTTCCATCTTCACTTCCTTCTCCTTTTCCAAATCAGCAACTAGTGCAATGGATCCTCCTTTCTTTTTTCCTCTCTCCATCCTTTCATCCTGCTCTATCTCAAGCTCATAGGTCTTCAGGATGCCATACAGTCTCTCCAAAGAAAACTCTTTATAATCTTGTGAGTTTCTTAATGAGACTGTCATTGGTTTCCATTCCTTTGGAAGAGATCTAAGGAATTTCAGATTAGAGACTTTAGTCTGATAGACTCTTCCATGCAACTTAAGAGCATTCAGTAGTTTTTGGAATCTACTAAAAATGTCAGTGAGTGACTCGCTTTCCTCATTGTGAAAATGCTCATATTGCTGAATTAAGAGCTGCATTTTATTTTCTCTAACTTGCTCGGTGCCATCACAGATTATCTGTATAGTATCCCAGACTTCCTTGGCAGTTTTGCAGTTAATTATGTTGTCAAACATGTCTGCATCAATTCCATTGAACAGAATGTTCATGGCCTTTTTATCCTTCCTGACTTGTTCAATGTCAGGATCAGACCATTCGTGCCTTGGCTTGGGAACTGATGGCTCGTTTCTTGTTGCAGCTCTCATTGGAACATGAGGACCTCTTTCTATGCAGTCCACATAGGCCTCATCTTGAGAAAGCATATGAAGATGCATCGTTACCTTCTAATGATGGTAATTATCTTTATCTAGAAAAGGAATCTTGACTCCAACGTCTTTCTTGTTCATCCTGCTGAATTATTTTGATCTTTAAACTCTTTGTAGATTAACAGCTTGCTCTGATACCAATTGTTAGTCCCTTAACAATATAACAAGAATTACAGAAGGGGGGTTGAATGGAATTCTTGAACCTTTTTCTCGAAATAAAAATGTTCAACTCGAATATAGATATAAGTGTTTTGATTAGCACAATGCGGAATAGAAACTTAATTGAATCAAAACATAAGTAATTAAAAATAAGAGTCTTTAAAAACTTTCTGGTGGATTTAAACAATTCCACCAGAGATATATATTATATATCGAGAGGACTCTGTGTGCAAGAATGCTCATAGCTGCTTACAAATCGAACTACTGAGAATACAGGGAAATGCTAAGGATTTTGCTTACAAAGATTTCTCTCTTTTTGTATCTCAGTTGTCTATTTTTATTTGCTACGTTCTTGGTTTATATATTACCAAGATTACAAAGTCAAAAAGACTAAATAAATATAAAAACTATCAGTCTTAAGCTTTGCTACTTTTCATCCTCTATTACCTAGTTAATGGGCTTCCACAGTAGATTTGTATACATCTCGACGGCTGTGCTCGGTATTCACTGTTCAACTGCTGTTTGAATTCTTTATATGATCATCCGTTGGACTTTATGAATATCCGTTGGATATATGATCATCCGTCGAGTTTCTGAACATCCGTTGATGGCTTCATTGATCATCCGTCGACTGCTATATTAAGCATCCGTTGATAGTCATTTGATCATCCATCGATGGCTTTGTTAATCATCCGTCGACAACTATTTTGGCACTTGACTTCATTTTACTTATGCAGAATTACAATACATCATTTATATATAATTAATCAACCTATTCTGCATATCTAGTTAAAGTTAACATGACTTACAGGCTACTACAGAATCTATACAAAGATGTATACAAAACTATGCTACAGACTTATTATTACATAAGCTACTCACTCGATGGATAATAAGTTAACATCCGTCGGGACTATAATGAGTTATCCGTCGGGACTATAATTCTTATCCGTCGAGTGCTACATTATTACACTAAGTAAAATCTACTTAGATGTTTTGTTTATGAAATCATCAAGTACACAACATATGCACAACAAACTCAACAAAAGATGACCTGATGGGAAGATTGGTTTTGGTTTCTGTATTTGGATAAAGTTTTGACATCATCAATGAGAACTTGTGCATAATTTCATAATGAAGAAGTTGGGGGAGATTGTTATATCTAATAGATGATGTCAAAGATTACTGGAGCTAATAATATCATCAACATCTATGATCTGAGTATATCACATCTATGATCTGAGTATATCAGAAGATCAGAAGAGTTGAAGGCAGCAGTCAAGAGCAGAATATCAAAGGATGGAAGATTTTTGAATATAAAAGCTGGCTCTTTATCAAGATACATGATAGGGATGTTAACTAGTTATCCTAAGTCAGATTTGATGAAAATAATAGAGGCTCTAACTGACACCCCCATCCTATAAGAATTGGAAATACTTGTGCAAATTAAGAACATAATTGAGAAAGAATCAGACAACTCAGTCTTTACTTAATTATTGTAAACTGTCAAATATTCATTGTACAAGTGTTGTATCAGCTTTTGTATCATTTTATTTTCATTCTTTAACTTGGGGTTATTCTTGTTAACAGGCATGAATTTGTGATAAGCAATCTTCTCACAAATTGGGGGAGATTGTTGTGCAAGACATGCCTGTATCATAACAAGACTAAGTCATACTGACAACCCTGAGATTAGTTATATTGTAACCTTAATATGTAATTCATACTTGTAACACTTAATGTTTGTAAAATGTAAATGGAGCAGACTGGAACATTTTTCTCTAAACAGTGTCAAGCCTAAGAATTCTATCTGGAAGATGATCAAGAAGATCATGCCTCAGAAGAATTATGAAGAAGCTTGGAGTTGAATAAATCTGTTTGGTGTAAAACATTCTAAGTCAAGATCTCTACAAGTCACAGAATTAGTGTTATAGAGAAGTCATTCGAGAACTCAGAAAGACCTATCGAGAACTCAGGAATTGTCTATCGAGAACTCAGGAAATGCTATTGGAGATATCGATAAGTCAGATACCCATTCAAGAACTCAGAGATATCGACAAGTATACATTCATTAGAGAACTCTGAGTTATCGATAAACCAAAGTCCATTAGAGAACTCTGAGTTATCGATAAACCAAAATTCTCTAGAGAACTCAGAGTTATCGATAAGTCAAGTCAACAATGAAGTTTCAGAGATATCGACAAGCCAACATGCCTATCGAGATGTCGAGTTCTCTACAGCTTAATTGGAGATCTCGAAGTGAAGAAATTTCTCTAAGTACAGAATTACAGAACAGTTTAACATCCAAGGTTGCAAATCAACAAACAATTCACATAGCTGGATTGACAAGTCTACAAAAAGCAGCTTGAGAGATGTGCAAGATCAATGGAAAAGATTAACTGACAGAGGAGATTAAAGTAATCACGGGAAGCTAAAGATATGCTAAGCCAGAAATGGAAGATTTGCTTTTCTATAAATAGAAATGACAAGTGACAGTTTAGAAAAGCTAATAGCATGTTTATTATCCACTGTGTAAACCAGCAGTTAACTGAGTTATAAAGTTAACACTGGTCCTCTAGTTAAGTAGAACAATTTAGATAGAAAATTGGGTGTTCTCTCTCAAGAAAGAAGCTAAGTTCTAAAACAAGAACTTAGAGATTTTGTAGCAAAATACTGCTTGATTTTTAATATAAAATTAAGTGAGTTTTGAAGATCTTTGTTTTACATATTTGCACAGTTATTTATGTTTAATATCTACTCTACTAAATCATTGTTAACAACCAACTGCTAAAGCCAAAGTCGATCAAAATCAAACATTTAAGCCAAAACATATTCACCCCCCCTCTATGTTGTATTCATACCTAACATGGATGATTTCTCAAGATACACTTGGGTAGAGTTTATGTACTCTAAAATGAAACTCCACATATCATAATTTAGCACATCAAGAAGATAGAAAAGCAGGCTAAAGATTTCAATTGTGTTAAAAGACTGAGAAGTGACAATGGAACCGAATTCAGAAATGCTACATTAAGTGAATTCCGCAAAGGCAAAGGCATTGTTCAAGAATTCTCAGCTGCCAGGACACCTCAACAAGATGGAGTAGTTGAAAGAGAGAACATAACATTGGTTGAAGCTGCTAGAACAATGCTGCAAGATGCCAAATTGCCAACAAGTTTCTGGGAAGAGGCTGTCAACACTGCATGTTATACTCAGAACATATATCTCATTAACAAGGCACATAGCAAGTCACCCTACTCAATCATGTCCAAGAGAAAGCCTACTGTAAAGCATCTTCATGTGTTTGGAAGCAAGTGTTACATTTTGAAAGACAATTCTGAATATGTGGGAAAATTTTACTCAAAGGTCGTTGAAGCAATTTTTCTGGGATATTCACTGGAAAGAACAGCCTACAAAGTGTATGTGACTAATCAAAAGAAGATTATGGAAAGCACAGATGTGACCTTTGATGATGATAAGTGTCCAGGCTTGGAATGCCTTGATAATAAAGAAGCTGAAGCCCTTACATTTGAAAACCTCAACATTGATAGTGACTCTGATGGAGAAGATGAAGTCAATGCACAACAAATGATGAATGAAGAGTCTACTGAACAGGGAAATCATGGTAATGGAAGCTCATCTCAAACACTTGATCTTGATGGCACAAACTCAGGGGGAGAAAGAGAAGAATGATCTACCGGTCATACTAATAATGAAGAAAATGATGAAGACACAAGTCAACAAACTCACACTAGGAAATGGTATAGAAGTCACACCAGAGAAGCAATTATTGGTGATCCTACTGCTGGTGTGCGGACTAGAAGTGCAACTGCTAATGAGTGCCTACATGCATGTTTTCTATCTCAAGTAGAGCCTAAGAAAATTGATGAAGCTTTTCCGGATCCTGACTGGGTATCTGCCATGCAGGAAGAGCTGAATCAATTTGAAAGAATTAAAGTCTGGAAATTAGTTCCTGCACCAAAGAATAGAAGCATTATTGGAACAAAATGGGTGTTTAGGAACAAAATGGATGAAAATGGTATAGTCACCAGAAACAAAGCAAGGTTGGTTGCAAAAGGCTACTCACAAGAAGAAGGGATTGATTATGATGAAACTTTTGCTCCTGTTGCAAGACTTGAATCTATAAGAATTTTTCTAGCATTTGCTGCACATTCAAATTTTAATGTGTATCAAATGGATGTCAAAAATGCCTTTCTGAATGGTGAGCTAGAAGAAGAAGTTTATGTGCAACAGCCTCCTGGCTTTGAGGATCCAAAATTTCCCAACTTTGTGTATAAGTTACTCAAGGATCTATATGGACTAAAACAGGAACCTAGAGCTTGGTATAACACATTATCAAATTTTTTATTGAAGCATGGTTTTACTAGAGGAACCATAAATAAGAATCTCTTCTACAAGAAACATGGTGAAGATATGGTCCTAGTTCAGATCTATGTAGATGATATTATCTTTGGTTCTACTAATGAGAAGTTGTGCCAAAGATTCTCCAAGCTTATGCAAAGTGAATATGAAATGAGTATGATGGGGGAACTGAGTTATTTCCTTGGACTTCAAGTCAGCCAAAGAAGTGACGGTATCTTCATCAGCCAAACTAAAAATGTCAAGGATCTTTTGAAAAAGTTTGGAATGGTTGATTGTTCACCTGCATCTACACCTATGTCTAATACAACAAGGTTGGATGAAGATAAAAAGGGCAAGAGTGTAGATATCTCAAGCTACAGAGGGATGATTGGATCATTTCTTTACTTGACAGCAAGTAGACCAGACATCATGTCTATGTGCAAGATTTCAAGCCAATCCAAAAGAATCACATTTGATGGCCGTAAAGAGGATTTTCAGATATTTGAAGGGAACTCCTAACTTGGGATTATGGTATCCTAAGGGAACTGATTTTGAAGCTGTTAGATACACATATGCAGATTTTGCTGGATGCAGGGTTAATAGAAAGAGTACCAGTGGAAGCTATCAATTTCTTGAACAAAGACTTGTATCTTGGTACAACAAGAAACAACAATCTGTATCGACTTCTACAGCTGAAGCTGAATATATAGCTGCATGGAGTTGTTGTGCTCAAGTGCTTTGGATTAGAAATCAGCTAATGGATTATGGCCTAGTGTTACAAAAAATTCCTATCATGTGTGACAATACTAGTGTTATATCTATAGTAGCTAATCTAGTAAATCATTCTAGGACAAAGCACATTGATGTAAGGTACCATTTCATTAGAGAACATGCTACTAATGGTACCATTGAGCTCATTTTTATACCAACAGAAAAACAACTAGTTGATATTTTTACTAAACCTTTTGATGAAGCAACTTTCACTAGACTTGTAGGTGAAATTGGAATGCTCAATTCTTCATCCTAAGGCAAGAACTCAGCAAATTTGTGTAGCAGATTAATCTCCACTAAATTAAAATTAATTTGATTAAATTGGAAATTAACTGAAATATGAATTATAAATATTTCAGAAATCTATGTATATTTTTCTTTCAAATTTAATTAACTTGGAATCGTTCAAATTCTAAGTGAACTGCTTAGTTGTTAGTTTAAATCCTTAATATGTAAAATTAACTCAAGGCAGAATTACAATAACCAAAAGTATCTAGAAAACTGAGTTCTCGATAAGTATAAAGTGACTTCTCGATAAGTCATTTTAGGACTTCTCAAGTGAGTCCTCGATAAGTCAACTTACTGACTTCTCGAGTGACTTCTCGATAGGTTTATAATGACTTATCGATAAGTCCTTATAGAGTTCTCTAGTAGTATTCATTCACAGAGTTCTCTATAAGTACAAACTTTAACTCATCAATAACTCAGAACTGAGATAATTTAAATTAATAAATTATTTTAGTAAAATACTTTTGGAAAATGCATTCTAATTTTATTTTGAATTTATTCAGGTAAAAGTTAGAATTAATTCAGTCCATTTTTTGGGACAAACTGGGTATTTATTTGACATTTCGACAAGTCAAGTTTGAGTTATCTATAAGAGTGATTTAAAATGACTTCTCGATATGTACTTCACTTCTCTAAGTGACTTCTCGATAGACAAACTCCAAATGTCTATTTTTGAGTTCTCGACAAATCATCTTCTTTCACTATAAATACCGAGACTTCTCGATTAATTTGAACTTGGATTTTTTTTAATTCTAAGAAAACTGAATATTTATCACTTCATATCCTCAGTATATGAAGTTAATAAATATTAGATCAAAAGAAGCAAAAAGTATGAAAAACTGAACAAATTTAAATCATAAATTCTGTTTAGAAAAATACTTTTGACATACCTTGTCTCTAATTTTTCTAACTTATTGACACATTTACATACTCTTGTGATTTCTTGTTTATGTGAAAAATAGGTTAGTCTAATGTTGGTAGACTAGTACATTATTTGTGTTGTTTTGAGTATGCTGATAGTGGTTAAATTATTTGACTATATGCTGATAGGAGTAGTTATTTTGTTTGTAGGGAGTACTTGTTTATTTGCATGGGGAACAGTTATTCTGAATAGTGAACTAATATTCTTGAGTACTTGCATGGGGAATAGTAACCAGTCACCTCTAACTGTCAAATGTGCTTATGTGATTATTACTCTTATTATCCGGGAAACTCTAGAGTCTACTGGTTTCTATCTTTACTCCCTCTATAAATTAAAACGCTTCACTCTTTATCATTCATCACCCTCCTATTCTCAACAAACATCTGATTTCAAACTCACCTCTTGTTCATCTCTCTCTCTCTCTCTCTCTCTCTCTCTCTCTCTCTCTCTCTCTCTCTCTCTCTCTCTCTCTCTTTCTCTCTCTCTCTCTCTCTCTCTCTCTCTCTCTCTCTCGCTCTCTCTCCCCCCCTCTCTCTCTCTCTCCCCCTCTCTCCCTCTCCCTCTCACTCTCTCTCCCCCCCCTCTCTCTCTCTCTCTCTCTCTCTCTTTTTCTCTAATGGATGCCCCGGTCTTTTACAGACTTAATCATGGAGCTTATCAGCCTGTTCATCATTTAGATGAAGATCAAATCTACTTTGATCCCTTCAGACTCCGTGTCCGTCTCAAGGGGGTTGTTTGTAGCCCCTTTGATATTCCAAGAGAGATCTTTGATGAACTCTCATGGGATGATCAACTCAGCATCCTTTTCTTTGAGATGGAAGTCTCTCTCGAGCAGGAGAGACGTGCAAGAGTAGCTGAGCAACAATGCCTTGCTGCTCTGGAGTTGCAGGAGAGAATCATTTCTCTTGCACACTCCATGTCCAGAGCTTATCAGCGCAGGGCAAGGAGGTTGGAGGTAGAGAAGAAGAAGTCCAAACTAGAGTAGTTAGGATTAGGATTTACTTATTGAATCTATGTCTTAATGTACTCTGTTTCTATTATTAATGAAAATCCAAATTCTTCTCTAAGTATTCTTTTGTTTGTGTAATGATTTCTATGTGCTTATATCTGTATTGCATATTGTCTTCTCTGCAATAATGCTTGAAACTAAAATATCTTACAATGTCTTTGTCTAACGAAACTCAAAAAAGGGGGACATTTTTTCAATGCATTACAGGTTCAACACAACAGGGAATTCAGATAATCTATCCACATGTATTAGTGCTAAAACTGCAGCTAAAACATTTCAAAACTAAACTGCAGTTCACCAAAGCACATCAACACAAACACAAACTCAAACAACCCCACTCAGGTAACTCCCAAAAGGAACCTGTTTTACAAAAGGACAAAATCCCCAGAATGTTCTTCAATTGTTTTGTTGTTTGAGAAAAAGGAACTGGTATCACAAACATGGAAACTTATCAATTTTTCATGAATATCACTCATGCACTTTCATGTGCAAAATAGTCTTAACAGACTGATAGGTTTGAGGGTAGTACTCCTGAGGGGGAGCTATCTAAATCCTCTCCAATTCAATTGGAGGTTCCTCAAGAAGGAACAACTCCCCTTATAACTCTAGCAAAAGCTGCCTTAGCAGTAAGAGCTAGAAGTACAATTGCCCATGATCCCGTCATAAGAAAGGCAAGCTTAGCACATTCAAGTGCCAGTGTGGTGCAAGACACACAAGGGTTTGAGGCTGGTGCACATGACAGTAACCCAGTCAAATCCCCTCTAATTTAATTGGGGGTTCCCACTACAAGTAGAGAACAACACACTGTCACAACCACATAGCAATCTGTGAGTCAAACTGTGACCCCAGTCACAGATGCTTATGCACTCACTATTCTGATGAAATGAGTATGATTAGCCCTATATGGCTTTCCCCTAATCATATGATCACAGATTAACTCTTCTCATCCACCTCTTATTTCTATAGGACAAACAACAATTGAGCCTTTCATGTGAGATTGTGAGAAAAGATTGAGAGAATCACAGAAAATAAGAGAGACAGGATCCTTCCTGGCAAAAGGAGAGGTAGATGAGTGTCTGGATTTAGCAATCCTTGTGAGGTTACTCTGACTCTTAAAAGTCATGAGGATAATGTAGTGAGAAGTAGTGAGACTACTTATTCAAAAGAACAGAGAGATTATGAATTTCCTATTCTATTCTACTTGATAAATTCATCAATACAAACTTCACTAAAACTTGTAGCTGCTGATAGTGTTCTAAATGAACATTGACAAAAGCTTGAACACTGTGCATCTAGATGGATCTTTCTTCCTGAAGATAATGTCAAAAAGGGCGAGAATATATCTAAATGCAACTCACAAAAGAAGATCAGATGGGAAAATTGGGTTCTTGGGTTCTGCATTTAGATAAAGTTTTGACATCATCAATCAGAACTTGTGCATAATTTCATAATGAACTAGTTGGGGGAGATTGTAATATATAATAGATGATGTCAAAGATTACTAGAGCTAACAATGTCATTAGCATCTATGATCTAAGTGGAAGATTAATGAATAGTTATTTTCAGTAATCAGTTAAGCTTGGGGCCAACCCTAAGTTAGTTGTATTGTTATCTAAATTTGTATTCTGTACTTGTAACACTTAATTCTGTAAAAAATGCAAAGGAGCAGACTAGATTCTTTTTCCTAAAATAGTATCAAGCCTAAGGATTCTATCTAGAAGAAGATGAAGAAGATCATGCCTTAGAAGAATTTTGAAGAAGCTTGGAGTTGAATAAATCTGTTTGGAGAAAAATGTTCTAAGTCAAGATCTCTACAAGTCACATATTTAATGTTATAGAGAAGTCATTCGAGAACTCCAGAATGACTTATCGAAAAGTCATTCAAAATCCAGAGAGTACCGACAAATAAGCAATATCTACTCGACGGATGAGCTATATATCCACTCGATGGATGAATAACATCTACTCGACGGATGAGTAATATCTACTCGACGGATAAGCTATACATCTACTAGACGGATGAGCAGTATCTACTCAAAGGATAAGCAATATCCACCGGGAGTAGAGAAGTCAGGAAAGCTACTCGAGAACTCAAAAAGATATCGACAAGTCATTCTTTCACTAGAGAACTCAGAGTTATCGACAAATCTATATCCATTCGAGAACTCAGAGATATCTACAAGTCAAGTGAAGTTATGAAGACTAGAGATCTCGATGAGCTAAAGACCTCTACAAGCCAAACTCATTATGGAGTACTAGAGATCTCGATAAGCCTTTACACTTATCGAGATATCAAGTGTTCAAATGAATCAAACTAGAGATCTCGAAGTACAGAATTGCAGATCAGTTTAATATCCAAGATAAACAATCAACAAACAATCCAACAGTTGGATTGACAAGTCTACAAAAAGCAGCTTGAAGTGTGTGCAAGATCAATGTAAAAGATTAACTGATAGAGGAAGATTAAAGTAAACACGGGATACTAAAGATATGCTTAGCCAAAAATGGAAGATTTGCTTTTCTATAAATAGAAATGACAAGTGACAATTTAGAATAGCTAATAGCATGTTTATTATCCACCGTGTAAACCAGCAGTTAACTGAGCTATAAAGTTAACACTGGTCCTCTAGTTAGAAGTAACAATTTAGATCAAAATTCTTGTAACACTCTCGAGAAGAAGCCGATCTCTTTAACTTCGAAGAGCTTAGAAATTTTGTAGCAAAGCATCTTAATTTTTAATAGAAAAATTAAGTGAGTTTTGAAGATCTGTGTTCTTTATTTTGTGCAAGTTTAATTTCTACATGAACACTTTTCTATACAAGATTTAATTTACTTTGTTCAACCATTATCTTTCAAGAAAAGTCTAAAATCAGAAAAACACATTCACCCCCCTCTGTGTGTGATTCATTACCTAACATTAAGGTTTGGGTATAAATATCCCTAATAATGTAAAACAAAGGACAACTCATAATAAAACACTCTATTACTTTCTTGTATTCTCAAACCTATCTTACACCAGACCCACTATACTGATTCTCACACCAGAGTAGGCTTGTCAATGGAGCAAAACTCCGATTCAACCCGATCCGAGGTCATTTTCGCGGATATGGATCGACCTATTAAAAATCTGATCCGATAAGAAAAATTTGATTATAAATGGAACGGATATGGATTTAGGCCGATCGGATCTGTTAATAATCCGATCTGGTTTATATATATTTATAAATATATATATATATATATATTACATAATAAAAATATTTTTTAATAATTCTAATTTAAAAGTATTATCCTCGAGTCAAGTCCCATTATCTATACTTCGTTCGGTTCGGTCTCTGGAGTCCAGACCATTTATATAACCATATTTCTATAACCATAATTCTTTTACCTTTTACTAGGGGTGAGTATCGGTCGGTTTGCGTGGTTTGGAGGGTGCAAATCGAACCAAACCGAAATTGTGGTTTCCCTAAAATCCAATCCGAAACCAAACAGTTATGTGAAACACCAATCCGTTTAAAACGGTTCGGTTTGGTTTCGGTTTAAATCATTTTTTATAAAACAAAGTTAGAAATTAAATTAGAGTTGAACTTGTAAATAAGAATCGAAAGTCTGTATCATATTATAGAATTATATTTTCTATTATAATCTTATTCAAAAAGAATGTAATGCCCCCATATTCCGGGGTCAGGAATCTAGGTCGTCACACAATCCTTCAATCATGTGTAACCTGTATTAACTCAGAAATCCAATAACTCTATATCACAGACCCTCAATCTCACACATACACACACACAAGTTATAGCCTTAAAAATGATGTACGCAATGTAATCTTCTTTTATTACAACTCAAATGTACTTTACAGGATCTTAAACAATTATTCGTGACCTCTACCTGAAGTTACAATAATTACTACTAACATCTTATACCTATTTGAATACTTTGGTCCACTTGAGATAAAGTTGTAAGAGATTCTCCCCACGATTTCAAGTGACTAAGTCCCACGCCGGCATACTGGTAATCTATTGTGTTGTGATATTTAAAAGAAAGTAAAAGTGAGCAATAATGCTCAGCCATAATAATCAACAGTATGAAAAGACTATTAAAGAAATTATATTAATCCGTATAAGGATATGTATTTATTCAAAGTAGTTTTTCTTGGTGATACACACCTCTTTTCAAAAAAATCTTTGATTGACTTATTAGTCAGCAAATACCTTAATGGTAAACCCAGCATATAGGCTTGGGTTACGGTATTGCATCATAATTCTAATTGGAAGAATGAGACACTCTCTGGAGCCCTACTATACGATGATCAGTCGTACATCAGAATAATATTGTTCTCTACATATAGAAGGACGACTTCCTTACTCCTGATTATCAACCTGGCTGCATATGGGCTATGTGCCCCATTCTGGGTATACATAAACTTCGTAGGTCATTGAGTACACATGGGATTATCTCGTACGGTACTAGTAGTCTCCCAGATACACGAAGTACTGGATCTCTACCCCTCCCTTGTCCTGGAAGAATCCTATCATATTTCTGGAACTCGAACTATATCGAAGTTCCCCAAGTATTTTACGTGTTTATAGGCACAACTCATCTCACATATGTATATATGTACTTCTGAGAATTTTCGGAGGAAGTACTAAGATAATGTGAGTTGACCGTTGTCAACATATAAGTATTTAATGGGGAGTTTCTTTTGACATAATAATCAAATTATTTAAAGTATGCCGAGATAATATTTTTCGACGACCTGAAAGTATTAATATGATTTTCTGAAACTCAGAAAATATTTTAAAATAGGTTTTATTATTTTTTAAATGATCTTAAATTATTTAATAAATATTTAATAATTAAAAATAATAATTAAATAATTAAACCTCGAATAATTCCATTTTAAAAGGATATTTGAAGTAATATTCCTCAACTAATTTATGTTTAAGTAATTAAATAAATCCTTAATATATAAAATAATTGGTTTTAAAATAAAATAACGTTGGAGAATACTTCTCTCTTTTTAAATGAATATCTTAAATAACATCCATTGCTCGGGTAATTAAATAGAGTTGAGGGAATACGATCTTTAGAAATCATTTTTTAAAATAAAATTTGAGGTAGTTTAATATTTCGCAAGTGGACATCGAGTCCCTTGGAATAAAATAGCTACGAAATTTTAATCGTCCAAAACATCTCCGGGATGATTCCTGGGTTTATACTTTATAAAAACTGACTGACTCGCGGTCTTACAACTTATACATCACGCTCTACTATAGCATTAATATTCTTAAATAAAACACTCCACAATACTTCCGGGTTTTCACCAACTTATACTGACCGATCCTTGGTCTAAAATATATACCTCATATTATAATGCTACTCTCTAGTGTTATCGATTGAAATTCGGTAATATTCATATACCAAAATCATTAACCTATCGTATGATATTATATATCATAATTCGTAAAATATCGTAATACATCATCATATATATATAACATTTATTTAAAAACAAACACAACACAACAGTTTTAAAATATAGGGTTTGAAAATTTGCCTGGAGTCCAAGATACGTTCCCGACTTCCACTCGTTCTGGATTTTCTAATCAACAAATATCATAATCTTAATCAGTATTCCTAATCCCATCACCGACTTATATTTCTAATAAGTACAATACTTCATAATTTTCAAAATTTGACCGACTAGAAATAAGTATCAATCCTTGGTCGAACCGGACGGTCAAAGTGGTCTTCTAGAGTTGACTTTACCGAATGTTACTATTACGCGACTCACACTCTAACATTTTTAATAAATCAAAAAATTAGTATTTTAATACGAAACCACTCAAAGAGCTTCTTGAGTGTTTTTAACATTTATCATAAAAGTTTCATTTTGAAATTATGAATTTAAATAGGTGAAAAATATTTTAAAAGTTCGGTCAGCTACGGAGTTTTACTATTCACACCGCTTTCACTAAAACATTGATTTCTCTCAAACCGTTAACTCAATTAACGCACCATCTTCACTGCGCGATCTAGAAAAATCCCGAAGCAGCAGTTTGATGGTAGTGGCTAGCTGTGGTGGTTTTTGGGGTTCTCTCCTTGCGCGACCTTCATTCCGACATTTTTATAAAATCGAAAAATTTAAATTTTAACTCGATTATTTTTTGAACTTTTTCCTTACTGTCTTATCTAGTTTGTCCAATTTTTCCAAAGTCTTATAATTCTTTTAAGGGTTCCAAAAATATCAAACTCTTAGACAAATTTTCTGCAGTTTGCATTCACGTAAGTGATTTACTAAAACAGTCATATCTCCTAAACCGTAAATCTCCTTGACGCGTTCTTTATATGTACGTAAACTAAAAATCAAGGGCTAGCTTGACATATCCAGTGAGTTTTACTTTAAAGAACTTATATGGCCTAAAGCTTCTGTCTAACCAGTTTATGTGTAATCAAAGTCTCAAATCCACAATAACATAAAATCCTTGAGGTCTTCATCCCTCAAATCTCATACCAACACTCAAACTCACCAATATTTATCCATTAACAAGTATTTCAGTTTATATTAATCAACATCCAAAAGCCACATCTTCAAAATAAGCATTACTCATCAAGATTCCATCTTAAGTGTACTAAACTTTTAAGAACTCAACATACTAAAGCTTATCTCAACATCAATCACAAAACTCATCCAAGATATCTTTAAAAGTAAGAATTTATACCTTCTTGAGTACAAGGGATTCTAGAACTATGTTGTCTAGTGGGTAGATCCTTCAAAACCTAAGATAAGAAAACAAAGTTAATTTTCGGATTTACTATCCATCACCAACTTTGAGTAAGGATTTGACTATGCTATACTAATCCAATGGCCATGAAATTTTAAACACACCTTGTAAATGATATGAGAAAGATTTGGTTACAATTTGGTGATTTTTGAATTCCTAGAACTCGAGATATGGATTTTTCTTTCTTGGTGGTTTCTACTGGGCAATTTCCATACATCTCTTCAAAGATCTGAAAAAATGAGGACCTTAAACTGCTTAAATAGAAAAGTCGTGTGACATTAGAAGTGTATATCGTCTCAATAACTTTCTAACGAGTTATAGAACGAAATGTTTTGAGTGATAAATGAAGGAGATACAACCTTTCTAAGCTGTTATTCTCAGTCTGGCCGGGTTGAAGAAAAGAAAGAAAATTTAGCTTGCTTGCTTGGTTGCTTCCTTGTATAGGTGATATGATTATATGTGTATATATACTAGGCAAACAAATCTTCATCATATCTTTCTATCTTGGATATTTTCAAAGCTATTTAGCTAGCCAAGTACCACCATGTTACTATTTGCCTAGCTAGGGTACTATGCATCTTAGATTGGTTACTATTTGGTTTCCAATCCTTGATTACTTCCTTACTTGTTAGTTTGCATGATTTTCATGGATTTATATGTTTTATTTATTCACTTACATATTCGCTTGGTCGCTTATGCGTTTTCGTAATAAATCTTCGTAAGCGATTCACGGGTAAATCCTTTCTTATACGTCATTTACGCTTTGAAGCCTTGTACTTGGATTTTAATTTGTAGAATTCTAAATTTTGAATCATAATATGATTCTCGTATTTCTCGATAGTGCGTAAGATAAGGTCGTTTTACAAAGTTCATTTTCTCCGAAAACGAATGGCTTTTACATACACTCATTTGGTACGTATAATCACAATATCAACTCGGAATATTAAATTTAAAACTTGTATATGGTGTAGTCGTAAAGGTTTTTATTAAACCGCAAGGTTACTATTCATAAAGGTCTTTTATCGATGTCAAAAATTTTGGTTTTTTACAAAGAGTATATACAAATTGTGACTTTCAGATATAAAAAAAAGGTAAGAAGATGAGAAAGATGCGACCAATTCTCATACTTTTATTGAATAAAAATTAAAAAAATGTAAACATAGCACATACATAGATATTAATATCTTAAAATAAAATATATTAAGATTAGTTTTTTTATATGTTTTAGTTTACACATATGTTATGAATTATTATTTTATTACTAATTGCACCTTACTATATTAATTTTATATTCTAAATATGCGGTTTGTTCGGTTATTTTAGTCAATTTGGAGGTAAAAACCGAAACCAAACCGAAAAAATTCGGTTTTTAAAATGCCAATCCGTCACCGAACCAAACCGTTAGTAAGCCGTAAAATTCGGTTTGGACGGTTTCGGTTGATTTGGCTAATTTATGCCCAGTCCTACCTTTTATAGCCGCATAACCCAGATCCCAATTCATATAACACTTTTATTTCTCAACATTAATTTTTTTCATTATTAGAATCAAAATACTGTACAACCCTATGTTTATTACAAAAAGCGAATTTTAATTTGTAATTTCTCTTTGAACTTCGTTGTATTCTACTTTTTATATATTTTTTGGAATTATCAATTTTAAATAGATTTTGTAATAAGTTAAGTTAAAAAATAAATATACTTCGACCCAACTATGATCTTTTTTTTTCAAAATAAATGGAGCGAATATCCGATCCAAAATCCGTGATCTGAACGGATTGAGATATTAATCGACCTGATAAAAAAACTGAAGCTGATCCGATCCGAATGCGTATCCGAAAAAATTATTGAATATGGATATGAATTTAGGTCGATTATATCCAAATAAGATCTATTGACAATCCTAAAACAAATAGATTTTATTAACTTTTGTTTGTTTAGTTTTGAGACTTTTACTATAAGTATGATGATTTAATACTCAATTGTACAACTTTACAAATTTAACTACTTAAAGACGAAAATAAGCAAAGTCAAATCACATTAAAAAATCACACTTTGCATATACTTAAACGCCTAACTCACCTAATATACGCCTAGGCATCGCCTAGACACCGCCTAACTCTCTAAGGCATCGCCTAGGTACCACCTAATTTGCCTAACCTATAAAAATCAAGATGGTAGGGACGCCTTTTCTTTTTTTACCACCTTTCCGCCTAGGGCGACAACTAGGCGAAGTCTTAATAACTATGACCACATCTAAAGCATCTCTCCAGCAACTCATATGCCTCTTGAACCCTTCATTTCTTACATAGACCATCAAATAATCCGTTGTAAGTACAGATATAAAAAGACAGTCCCTCTTTTCTCAGCGTATCCATCAAGTCATATGCACGATTAAAGTTCCCTACTTTACAGTGTCCATCAATGAGAGTAGTATAAGTATTGCCATTAGGAACCAATCCCTATTCAAGCATCTTACTAAGCAGCATCTCCGCTCGATTCATCTTCTCTGGCTTACAATATCCATTGATCATAGGAGTGTACATAAGCACATTAGGTTTATAATTATCACTCCTAACAAGTTTAAGAAAAAGCCTAAAAGCTTTATCAATCCATCCTTTCTTACATAAACCATCAATCATCACAGTATGTTTATAAACATTCGACTTCAAACCCTTCCTCACCATCTCCATTAACAATTCAAACCCTTGCTTAATACTCCCCCTCTTACATAACCCATTAATCAAACAAGTATAATTAAACACATTTGGAATCAACCCCACATCAACCATCTTCCCAAAAAACCACAACCCTCGATTCATCAAACCCTTGTCACAAAACAACCTAACAACCATCATACATGTCGCATTATCAACCCAAAACCCTCTCTCCAACATTCCACACAACCACCTATCCAGTTCCCTAACCTCACCGATCCAACAATACTGAAGCACCAGATTGAGCCGAAGCAATCGGATCAAAGAAGCATTAAGTTGCGTAAAGAACAAGATAATTGAAATGGTCATAGTTCAGACATATCCCCTATCATTAGTACAAGCAATTCATTGCTCTTATGTTGGTCTATCATAAGGTAGAGTAGTGGAAAAGTGCAAATTGTTAGTTCAAGAGTTGAAAAATCGTCATGACTTATTCGTTTAAGAATTTTTATAGATTTTAAGATTTTCACAATCTCACTCTCATGCTCATAATTTTCATATATATATCTTGCATGCGATCTTGCATTCATTTATATAAATCAAAATGTGCATTTTATAGCGCATTTTCTGTGACTTAGATGATATTATTTAAAGTTATTAAATCTTAGAAATTGAATTGATGAGGGTTTTTAATAACTATGAGTTGATTGTTTTTTTTATTGTAGATGTATGTTTAACAATTTTGATATAAGAAATTTGTAGATGCAAGTTGTGGCATTGATTGAAGTGATAAATTTGTTGAGGTTGTGAATTTGATTTCAGTTGGATTAATGAAAATTGGGCGTCAGACTCAGATACTTACTTTTAAATTTTTTTGTTGCATTTTTTTTATTTCCTTACAGGTTTTTTGATGAAATGCGGATGTTTATATCATTAAATCATTCAGAATACAATCCTTAACATTGATCGGAATAGACCTCCAATCAAAAGTACGATCATGATACATATGTGACACTCGAGCAAGTTCGTGAGCCGACATATTCGCAGACCGCTTAATAAAATACAACTTAAAGTTTGTTAGGTCCCAATTTGTTTGTAGAAGGGGGGGTTGAATACAAACAGTACCAAATAATCGAATAAATGCGGAATAAAAAATGTGAAACAAAATTCAAGTTAAATAAAAATATTATTAAACTTGAAAGGTGTTACAACAACTGTATCGATTACAAGGTATTAATCTCAAATTAATTATCACAAATCTAGAATAAATTCGACATGAACTTTTTCTATTTTTGCAATAATTAGAATCAAATGCTAAACGTGATTTGAGATTAAGTTCTAGGGATTTTGATCCGCTAGATTGTTACACAAGAACAAGATAAAGATTTCTAGTTGATTGGATTTAACTTTGCAATCTAGAAATTGATCTTTGAATTTCAGCAGAGAACAATGAAATATTTCTTAGGCGACTGCTGTGTTCTTGTATTTTTCAGTGAGTGAATGTCTTCTGCTTCTTTCTCTTTTTGTATGCAATCCAACAAAATTACTTGAACTGCAATGACAATCGGTAGGACAATCTCTTTGGCTCAGCAAGACTTTCAGTAGGACTTTCAATTGTACTAGCAAGACAATCTGATTGAACTACAATGACTATCGGTATGACAATCAGTTGAACTAGCAAGACAATCTCCTTCCTAGTGTAACTTTCGGTATGACAATTGAAATGACTTGGCATGACAATCGGTATGACAATCCAGATTGTCATGCTAGTTCATTTTCAATTGTCTTGCTGATTTAAGACTGTTTTTAAACCAATTAAACTTCTGAAAATTCCTAAAATTAATTCAGAATTAATTAATCAATTAATTCAATTAATAAATAAATTATTCTTCGCAGATATAATTTATTTTCTTAAATAAATTAGATGACTTAATTAATTAATAGAGAATTAATTCTAGTCTTGAGCAGCAACCATTCTTCTGCAAATCTTCTGAAAATCACTGAAAATTATGAATCAATTCCACCACTTCAACGTTGACACTCGATGTACTGTCTGGTTCATGAGTGACTAACTTCCGTGACGTTTCTTCATGTGTTGACTTTGATACTCTGATTTTCTTCTGATTTTCTTCAGATTAAATCCTTATAATTAATGATACTCTGACGAGATCTCTGTCACTTGATTAAATCCACGATCTTGATTTATATCACTGAGGCATGATCAACTTCTTGAACTTCTTCCAGTGAATTAACTCCTCAAGTCTGTAGATGAACCTTGTTTCTGAATCCTTTGACAAATATTACTTTGCGAGATCTCTCTGACGGTCGATCCACTATTTACTTATTACATTCTTATTTGAGTTGAGTTGAATCCTCGAATATACAAATAGGCTATGACATATGACTTACAATCTCCCCCTATTTGTTTGTTAGACAATAACACACAAATACCTAGAGGATAACTCAACTAACAAATAAGAAAAAGATATAAACATACATGCAAAGTAAATAGCAGAAAAGTTCTGGATGAGATTTAACATTTTCCAGATTCCAAGTAGATGTTCCTCTAGACTGAACATATCTTCAAGTAGTTCCATCTTCATTTGTACAACCACATTTCCTGTTGAGAAGCCCATATCTCTTGCTTCTCCCCCTATGAGAATCAACTGATTTAAAGAAGATCACCTTCGTTTTACCACCTCTCCCGTACAATAGGATCCGCAGATAAAAACCAATGGTACTCCCCTAACAGCTTCTTCCCTTACTAGGAAATCACCTTGTGTTTACCACCTCTCCCGTACAATAGGATCCGCAGTTACAAACAACAATGGTGTGGTGTAGTGTACATGTTGGATCTTTTTCTTCCTCCCTGCTATTTCTCCCCCTTAGTTGAGGAATCCTCCAAACTATTACTTAAGCTTTTATCTCCCCCTTAAAGAAGGAATGTATGCCGTCGTCTGAAGGAGTTCTCATATTTCACTTGGTTGGAAAAGAAATAACAAGAAGTTTCTCTTTCTTCCTCACTGTGAGTGTGTGATTCTGTTTTAGTGTACCTCACATGTGTTTCTCTCTTCTCTCCACTCGTGTTTACACTCATTCTCACAAGTGTATCACTCCTCTCATAGCTCCATATTCCAGCTGTACCTGCAAGGAAAATCACCTTAGCCATCCTTAAGGAGGTCACAGGTGGTGCAATGGGAGTTCGCAAATCCCCATCCTTGTTAAACTCGTCAGATGAATCTGAGTCATAATCTACAAGTTGCTAGTTTCCCTTTTAGGGTTCCAGATTTGAATTCTGGGAAGGTAAACAATGATCCAACGAATTTAGCATAAAGATCAAAGTTCCCTTCTAATGTCTGTGAAGACATTTCCTTGTGACTCATCAGGTAATATCTGAATCATTGTCAACAAGTTGCCGATCTGCGCCTATGTCAGATCCACTATTCGCAGATGCATCCAGGGGATTTAAGCCTGGGAAGGTAGACACTGACCACTGACATATGGCTTTTGGATCAGTATCCTCTCCTAACACCTGTAAAGGCAATTGGTCCATTAACGAACCTTGAACAATCGAATCTGACCTTAAAATGGTCGAAACTCTTGTTTCCGTCAACTCATCCTTTGTGTGTGTAACCTTTCCTTGTGCATTAAGAATTGTTTATATTTGAGGTGGTGACACTACATAGGATACCTTGGCCGACATGCAAATTTCAATAGATGCACCCTGTTGAGAGAATGAATCTAGTAACTGTTTTTGTGCCTTTTCAACCATTACATCTTTTTGAGAAGATGTATGGGGGTTAGCAGTTGTCTCGGTTTAAATACTACTCATCTTTGTAGGAGACAGAGCTACTGGGTTGACTATAGAACCTTCCTTATGTGGTGCACTAAGGCACTATCTCCCTCACGCTTATTCATACTACATTTAGTGGTAAGAGAGTGTTGGTTGGTTCTGTTTTTGTGTTTGTCTTTACAGTCTGGGATAGATGTTGTGGGTTTTCAACCTCATGATTGTCAATGAAAGAAAGTCATTGGAGACTGAACCTGTAACACAGAACATATGGTAATAGAGAGAAAATGATTTACAATAGTGATTTCAAAAGATTTTACATGAAATAAGAAATCACTAATGTAGAAAGAAGTTTGATTTTGTTTTTCAATATGAATGAGTTTTTGATAAAACATTGATCACTTAGGGTAAAGTCTAAGTAATTCTCATTCATGTCAAAAGCTTACAAATATCTGCAACATAATGTTAACAACATATCATTGACCGATACTTGTCAAGTACTTTAGATACTAATTGTTATGTTGCATTACCAATATACCACTGCACATATAAAACAATATGATTGTGCTTAGTGATAAGATAGTTATAAATATGACGACTCTACTAGTTCATATAAAATTATAACTTCTGTTAGAGTGCCATACCATGTCCTTGACGATTGCTTGAGCAGTATACTAGTTCATACCAACCTGAAGTGAGATTGTGAAGAAGAGATTGCATAGTTCAATAGATCTGCAACTGCAAAGTCCATGAACTATGGTGCACTGACTTCCTCTTTTGACTTACCAACCAGGAGTACACTTGTACACATCTTACTAGAGTACAATTCCAAGTGTAATGTGCAGCAGGTGCTTGATATGTCGTAATATTCTCAAGTCTCGTCACTGGTGCTATATGTTAGATACTGCTTCCTGATAATAACCTAGCACAATATACAAAATTACAATGATAACATTCCCAGCTTGCAAACAGCCATATCCCTCAGATAAACCTTTGCTGTTATCTCCAAAGGTAACCAGGGGGCCAGCTTTCTCAACCACATTTTATAGCAGGGCTCTATCTCCGGTCATATGTCTTGATGATCCACTGTCAAGAATCCACACTACCGATTACACCTGTTTAATGCCCTGCACTACAAATGGATTAGACCTTCTTCGGAACCCAAACTTGGTTGGGCCCGGCATACTTGTAGAACTGTCCTTTGTCAGGCAAAACAACATTTTTAATTTTAATTGTCTCAACTTTCTCAATGACTGAACATTTGACCTTGTAAACAGCCTTAACAAATTTCTGTTTAAGCTTAGGCACAAATGTCTCCTTTCTAGCCTTAGAAGGACTAGCAGTCTTAGACCTATCATGCTTCTTGTTATTCACATGCTGACGAGGAGTAGTCTTATCATTAGACACATGCTTACCATTAAAATAAGCATACATCATATTAAAAGCACAAGACATACAATTAGCAACACCACATGCTTTATGAGAGTGATTAACAGCAGGCAATTTATGCATGGTAGACATGGCATTATTGTTATCCAACTCATGTGTGTCTGAGTTAGTCTCAGTTGCTTTCACAACTTTGACTGGAACTTTCGACTCACTTGACTTGGAAACAATCTTCTCATTAGCATGATCCTCAGCACGTATTTCTTCTTGAATAACAGAAGAGGTCGCATCAAATGGTTCAACAATTGATGCTTTATAGAGGGGTTCATCAACACCCTTAAGCACATGTGGTACTTCCCTCCCTTTAGCACAGACATGAGGAGGGGAGTTTATGCCTAATTCTCCAATAGCAGCATTGTAATCATAACCTATTCCAGATGTTTGATTAACAGCTTGCTTACTGTAGAACTCTTTAGCCTTCGAACAAGAATTGAAGTAGGCTCTAACCTTAGTCTCAAGACCGGTGATCTTGTCTTTGAGAATAGTTTCGAGTTTTCTATAACAGTCAACTCTATTCTCTAGAAAAGATACCTGTTCTTTTAATTTGTCTTGATTAATGTGCACAAGTCTTAATTCATTGACCTCTTTCTCAAGGTCTGTGATCTGTAAACTTAACAGTTCATTATCACGACGTGCACAATCTAAGTTACCTCTTAGATGATAAACCATTTTAGCATCAGAAAGTTTTACCTCTATTCTTGACGATGAAGCTTTTCCATCAATAGCCATAAGAGAAAGATTTCCTTCTTTTTCATCTTCACTATCAGTATCATCCCAGCTTCTTCCCTTTGCCAGATAAGCCCTTTCAGAGTTCTTTCTTACTTGCTTTAGCTTCCTACATTCTGTGGCAAAGTGTCCCAACTCATTGCAGTTATAGCATCTAATGGTGCTCCGATCAACCATCCCTGTTTGGTATCCACCACTGCTGGTGTTAGAGGATGAAGATCCACCTTTCTGGAATTTGTTGTAGTTGGACTTGTACTTAAGCTTGGGATTCTTCTTGAATCTGACATGGGAGAATCTCTTGACAATTTGGGCCATTGATTCATCTTCCAATTGCTCCAGTTCTTCCAAGGAATAAAATTCATCACTTGATTGATTTGTAGTAGGAGGATCATATTCTGCTACTAACTCATTTTCCTCACCCTTGGAAAACTGTACCATTCTTTCTAACTGTTGAGATTGTTGTTGTTGTTGACCTTCAGCTACAAGTGCATTAGATGTGCTGACCATTCTATCCTTCCCGTAGACTTCCTTCTGTTGAATCTGCTCCAACTCATAAGTTTTTAACACTCCATAGAGCCTGTCCAAAGAAATCTCACTCAGATCTCTAGCTTCTCTAATGGCAGTGATTCTATGTTCAAGATGAGCTGGCAGTGTTAAAAGGAACTTTTTGTTGACCTCCCTGATTGAATAATACTTTCCATTGATGTTCAGGTTGTTGATCAACGCATTGTACCTCTCAAACACTTCAGTAATTCCTTCTCTTGGATTTGATTTGAAATGTTCATATTCAGAGGTTAGGATTTCCAACTTGTTCTCCCTAACTTCCTCTGTGCCTTCATTAATTACCTCAATAGTTTCCCACATGTGTTTAGAATTTTTACAGTTCATCACATGTCTGTTCATCAAAGGATCAAGGGAATCAATTAATATTAATTGAAGGCTGGCATCCAAGGAGGTTTCTTCCTTCTCAGCAGGAGTAAAATCTTCGGGCTCTTTTGGATAGGTTCTAGCTTTAGTAGTCACCACACCATCTATTATTACCTCCGGTTCAATAACCATTAGAGTTTTTATACCCTTCTTTAACAAGTTTGAATATTTGGGATTTGCAACTTGTAAAAATAAGAGCATCTTCTTCTTCCACATAATATAATTCTCATTATCAAATTGTGGAATTTTAACGGTTCCAACTTTATGTGAAGTCATTATGAATTTTTGAATGAATAAAAATTCAAAGAGTTGAAAAATCACAAAAGTCTGGGATCTTGATTTGTTCGTTAATCAGAAGGCTCTGATACCAATTGTTAGGTCCCAATTTATTTGTAGAAGGGGGGGTTGAATACAAACAGTACCAAATAATCGAATAAATGCGGAATAAAAAATGTGAAACAAAATTCAAGTTAAATAAAAATATTATTAAACTTGAAAGGTGTTACAACAACTGTATCGATTACAAGGTATTAATTTCAAATCAATTATCACAAATCTAGAATAAATTCGACATGAACTTTTTCTATTTTTGCAATAATTAGAATCAAATGCTAAACGCGATTTGAGATTAAGTTCTAGGGATTTTGATCCGCTAGATTGTTACACAAGAACAAGATAAAGATTTCTAGTTGATTGGATTTAACTTTGCAATCTAGAAATTGATCTTTGAATTTCAGCAGAGAACAATGAAATATTTCTTAGGCGGCTGCTGTGTTCTTGTATTTTTCAGTGAGTGAATGTCTTCTGCTTCTTTCTCTTTTTGTATGCAATCTAACAAAATTACTTGAACTGCAATGACAATCGGTAGGACAATCTCTTTGGCTCAGCAAGACTTTCAGTAGGACTTTCAATTGTACTAGCAAGACAATCTGATTGAACTACAATGACTATCGGTATGACAATCAGTTGAACTAGCAAGACAATCTCCTTCCTAGTGTAACTTTCGGTATGACAATTGAAATGACTTGGCATGACAATCGGTATGACAATCCAGATTGTCATGCTAGTTCATTTTCAATTGTCTTGCTGATTTAAGACTGTTTTTAAACCAATTAAACTTCTGAAAATTCCTAAAATTAATTCAGAATTAATTAATTAATTAATTCAATTAATAAATAAATTATTCTTCGCAGATATAATTTATTTTCTTAATTAAATTAGATGACTTAATTAATTAATAGAGAATTAATTCTAGTCTTGAGCAGCAACCATTCTTCTGCAAATCTTCTGAAAATCACTGAAAATTATGAATCAATTCCACCACTTCAACGTTGACACTCGATGTACTGTCTGGTTCATGAGTGACTAACTTCCGTGACGTTTCTTCATGTGTTGACTTTGATACTCTGATTTTCTTCTGATTTTCTTCAGATTAAATCTTTGTAATTAATGATACTCTGACGAGATCTCTGTCACTTGATTAAATCCACGATCTTGATTTATATCACTGAGGCATGATCAACTTCTTGAACTTCTTCCAGTGAATTAACTCCTCAAGTCTGTAGATGAACCTTGTTTCTGAATCCTTTGACATATATTACTTTGCGAGATCTCTCTGACAGTCGATCCACTATTTACTTATTACATTCTTATTTGAGTTGAGTTGAATCCTCGAATATACAAATAGGCTATGACATATGACTTACAAAGTTATGCTAACAAACTACACCCCTGCAAGCTTCAATACCATGCCAAGCCTCGATATCAAGGGTGTACTACTCCTGATTAGCTAAATAACAACCATACAATCAGACTCTATAGTAACCGAACTCAACCCCATATCCATTGCCCAACTCAATGCCTCTTTAACAGCTATAACTTCCGCGAACATTGGATTTATAATTTCTGGACTGTATATGGACTTTGCCAAAATTAAATGGCCATCATGGTTTCGAGCAACAAGACCAGCACCTGCCATTCCAATTTTTTGAAAAATATAAGCATCAACAGTAACCTTTACTGTATCATGTTGTGGCTTGACCTAGATTGTAGCCCCATCTCATTCGACTGTAGGGATGAGAATCACTGAATTTCCTCTGCTCTGAGCCGTATTCTACTGTGAAAGGTACTCTCATGCTTTTGCAAATATTCTCAAGATTTTCCATCTTTTGTTATGCCAAACCAGATCATTACAGGACCTTCAAATTGACCAACACAGAGTTAATATTTTTGCCTTATTATTCTTTGACTGTCCCTCCAATATCCCAGCTAACCAATCTATAAATTCCAGAGCTCCATCAATATTTGTACCTGCTTTAAAGACTTGCCATCATGCCTTTGCAACTTTGCATTGAACTAAGATATGCATAATGGTCTCTGTAGCTTCATTACAAACTGGGGACATGTTATTAACACGCACATGTTTAGTTTGAAGTTGCACCAGAGTTGGTAAATAAAACTTAGAGGCTCTCTAGATTAAATTCATAACATGAGGTGGTGCTTTAATATTACAGATGGACTTCCAGAAATTAGTATTGTTACCCTCGTTCCAAGTTCCCTTCTGCTGTTGAATTAATCTATAAGCACTTTTAACAGAGTAGTGCCATGTATGCTCCAGATTCCAGCAGAGAATATCTTTATCCAAGTCTTGCTCAATCATCGTATTCAAGATGGCTTGACGATCTCTACTATCAAAAATATCAAACAAGATTTCCTGGTCCCAATCTTTAGTTCCCAACTTAAACAACGACGCCACATTTTGATCGAGTAAAGCTGGTGAGGTAGATTCTATACGGATTACTTTGGTCATTTAACCAAGGCTGATTTAAGATTTAGATCTCCACCCCATTACCAATTCGCCAACTTTACCCTGTAGAGATAACTTTCCTTGCTTCACAAATGCTTCTCTATATGAAACTTGGGCTACTTCCAAGATCAGCACTCAAGAAATCACCATTTGCATAATACTTGGCCTTGTACACCTGGGCTACTAAGCTCTCTTGATTGGTCATTAATCTCCAACATTGTTTTCCCAACATGGCTATATTGAAATCTCAAAGACACCTAAATCCTAAACCCCCTGAAAGCTTATGCTTTGACATTCTTTCCCACGACATCCATCCAATTTTTGAGTTATTTTCCTGATTGGAATTTAAGAAAAACTTTACCATACAGCCCTCCATATCTTTTATCAGCTCAGCTGGAAGTAAAAAGACATTCATAGCATATGAGGGAAGGACTTGAGCCACCGTTTTGATCAAGATATCCTTGGCTGGTCTAGATATTTTCTTTTCGTTCCAACTTTGCACAATAGCTTTCGCCCTGTCCTTTAGATACCCGAAGATGATCGACTTATTACGGCCTAAAATATTGGGAAAACCCAAATATTTCGGAGAAGAGTCAGCTTCTGATATTTGTAGTTCTTGACAAACTAGGTTTTTGTTGTAATCAATGAAATTATCACTGGAAAAAACTGATGACTTGTTTTTATTAATTTTTTGTCTTGAAGCATTCTCGTATATATTCAACAATTCCACTACTTTGTTAGATTCCTCTGCATCTGTGTTGCAATAGATATAGTTGTCATCCACAAAAAACATATGATTTATTACCAGAGCTTTCCTACAGATTCGAACACCATGCAACCATTTTTGTAGTTCATAATCCTTAAGAAGAGTTGTTAAACCTTCAACACACATAATAAATAGATATGGAGACAGTGGGTCTCCCTGTCTCAATCCTCGAGTTGGAATTATTGGACCAAGAGTATGCTCACCATGCACAATATTATACTCAACCGTCGAAATATATTAAATGATTAAATGTGTCCACCAGGTGCTAAATCCCATGGTAAGTATGATATCTTGTAAAAACTTCCACTCAATCCTATCATAGGCCTTCGACATATCTAGCCTAAGTGCCACGAACCCTTCTATACCAAATTTCTTTCTTTTTAAATAATGCATAACCTCAAGTGAGATCATGATATTATCCGTGATTAACCGACCTGGCAAGAAGGCACTTTTAGTGGCTAAAATACTCGTTACTAGAATTTTCTTAAGCCGGTTGGACATCACTTTCGTGACAATCTTCATCACCATATTGCATAAAGAAATTGGACGTAAGTCAGTTAACAAGGATGTGTGCTTCTTCTTAGGAATTAACACGATATTAGTGGCATTCTTGTTGTCTCCAATTACTCCAGTCATGAAGAAATTACGTGTCAAACAAACCACATCCTTTCCTACTACCTTCCAATTCTTTTGAAAGAAAGCCGGGGTCATGCCATCTGGCCCTAGTGCTTTATCAGGATGCATGTGAAAGGCCGTATCTCGAACCTCCTCATCAGAAATTGGCCTGAGTAACTCTGCATTTTGCTGCTCCATCACGACTTTGCTAATACAACTCAATAATTTATATGTATGGGTAGTATCAGCTGCCAATAGTTGTTGAAAGTAATTTTGAATCATGTCTCTCAACCCCTCGCTCCATCCAAGCCAATCTCCTTCCTCATATTTCAGTCTTTGGATATGATTATTACACTTTCTTTTGCTACATGCAGCATAGAAGTACTATGTATTTTTATCACTTGCTTGCAACCAAAGTTGTTTCGACCTCTGCCTCCAAAATATTTCTTTCTGGTCAAGAATGAGATGCAACTATTTCTTCGTACTCTCATAATCTTCCATGGACTGAGGATCTTGTTTCTATCTTAGGGCCTTTAACTTAATTTTACACTCTTTTATACGCTTACCAAAACAGCTTGTTATCTCCCTTCCCCATATGTCCAGACTTTCAGCACATTTCTGGACCTTCTGACTAACGTTATATTGTATATCCTCCTCCCACCGATCTTTAATTATCTGAAAACATACAGGGTTAGTCAGCCAGGCATTCTCATATAATCCGTTTTAAGTACAGATATTAAAAGACAGTACCTCTTTTCCCAACCTATCCATCAAGTCATATGCATGATTAAAGTTCCCTACTTTATAGTGTCCATCAATGAGAGTGGTATAAGTATTGATATTAAGGACCAATCTATGTTTAAGCATCTTACTAAGCAGCATATCCACTCGATTCATCTTTTCTTGCTTACAATATCCATTGACCATAGCAGTGTACGTAAGCACTTTAGGTTTATAATTATCACTCCTAACAAGTTTAAGAAAAAGCCTAAAAGCCTTATCAATCCATCATTTCTTACATAGACCATCAATCATCACAGTATGTGTATAAACATTTGACTTCAAACCTTTCCTCACCATATCCATTAACAATTCAAACCCTTGCTTAATACTCCCCCTCTTAAACGACCCATTAATCAAACAAGTATAATTAATCACATTCAGAATCAACCCCACATCAACCATCTTCCCCAAAAGACCACAACCCCCGATTCATCAAACCCTTGTCATAAAACAACCTAACAACCATCATACACGTCATATTATCAACCCACAACCCTCTCTCCAACATTCCACACAACCACCTATCCAGTTCCCTAACCTCACCGATCCAACAATACCGAAGCACCAGATTGAGCCGAAGAGATCGGATCAAAGAAGCATTAAATTGGGTAAAGAACAAGATAATTGAATCGGTTATAGTTCAGATAGATTGCCTATCAGTAGTACAAGCAATTCGTTACTCCTATGTTGGTCTATCATAAGGTAGAGTAGTGGAAAAGTGCAAATTGTTAGTTCATTTATATAAATCAAAATATGCATTTTATAGCGCATTTCCTGCGACTTAGACGATATTATTTAAAGTTATTAAATCTTAGAAATTGAATTGAAGCGGGTGTTTTAATAACTATGGGTTGATTGTTTTTTTATTGTAGTTGTGTGTTTAACAATTTTGATAAAAGAAATTTGTAGATGCAAGTAGTGAAGTTGATTGAAGTGATAAATTTGTTGAGTTTGTGAATTTGATTTCGGCTGGATTAATGAAAATTGGGCGTCAGACTCAGATACTTTGAAATTTTTTGTTGCAATGTTTTTTATTTCCTTACAAGTTTTAGTTGTAGATTAAGATGGAAAAGACAAGTAAGAAAAACACATGATATACCAAATGAGACCGACCGAATAATAATAATTTTTATTAGTATTATATTTGACTAAGGGCGGTGAAGAAAAGATAATTGATTTTAGGGCGAGTTGATATTAATTGTGATTAATTAACGGATTCATATTCCTAGGTTTTTGTTAAGTGGCATTTATATCCACTTAGAACGCTTTATAAAGGCTCAAATTGCTGTTTTGTACTAAAGTTATTTATGTATTTGATGTGTTTTTGTAGTGTTTTGCATTTCAGGGTATAATCGGAAACATGAATGGTTTTACATTATTTTTATGCTTAGAAGAGTGTTCGGATGGAGTCTCAGATGATTGCGCGAAAGAAACCAGCACAAGAAGTCAAAAAAATAAGAAAATTGCAGATTTTCCAGTAGCTCAGGGAGGCCACGCCCAAGTCCAGGGCGGCCGCGCTGGTTTAACAGAATGTTAGGGCGCCCGCGCCCCTTCACAGAGCGGCCACGCCGGGTCAAATCCTGAGAATCCTGATTCTATTCTGAGACTGATTTTTTGGACTTCTATTCGAGTTGTGCTGCTATATAAAGACCTTTTAAAGACATTTTTCACAACAGAGACTAAGGAGAAGACAACGAGAAGACCTAGGAGCACAAATATAATGAAGAAGAAGAAAAGCTTGTTTTTACTTGTGATTGTTTGATTGAGTTGTAATATTGGATGCTTGTTTTCTTGTTTGTTAAACCTATTACTCTTGGTTACGTACTTTGATTATTTATTTAGTTTACAAAGACTTAGTTTATTATACCATACTTTTTATCGGAACCCGTGGTGATGATGAGTTCGGTTATGAACTAATCGTTATCGTGGGGTTCTAAAGAATTTACTTATGGATTTCAATAGTTAATTTGTTTCGATACCTTAGTGTGTGGTGATTGTATGATATCCTAGTATTGGTTGTTCTTATTCGTCTTATGAGCGTCGCAAACTTATAAGATAGCGTCTTAATCTCTATTGAAGCAATAGTGAATTTAGAGGTTTAGAACTTGCCATGCTAGCATAGGTTCATTTATTTGTTATGCATGATTCGTAGGTAATTTTAACCATCTTACTTCCCCTATGTAATCACGATAGATAACTTGTGCATTAAACCTTTATGTTGTCAAATTCTATAGATATATAGGGTCTCAACATAATCGGTGTCTATTTAGCTTCTATATCTTTTGTGGATATCTGGTAGTAGGGTATTCGTACAACGAAAGTTCGCATTTACTAGTTGCGTGTTATCTGATTAGCTGTCATCACCATCGCATGCTAAGGTTAAGAACAATGACTTTGAATGAAGTAGTAATGAAGTTAGAATCCCATGTTTATCTCATATAAGTAATTCAACCTCAATTCTCTTAGCTAAAGTTAGTTAGTATAATTTCTTAGTTATAATCAAAACCAATTTGTTATTTGTCTTAGTATTGAACGATAGCCATATCATTATTGCATAAGTGCATAGATTGAAGTTAACCTAAACCAGTCTCTGTGGGAACAAACTAGAAAGAATTCTATATTAGTTGCGAACACGTATACTTACGTGTAAATTTAGCATGTATTTTCATCTTAACAAGTTTTTGGCGCCGCTTCTGGGGACTCGGTGTTAATTTTTAGTTTATGTGCTTGACATTAGTGGTCGTTAAAGTTCACTTACTAGGATAATTTACTTACTTGTTGCTTGTTTATGTTTCGGGTACTCTAGAGAGTGTATATGATATCGCATTCTCGATCTCGCAAGAGAACACTGGATAAAGCGAAGGAAGTAGTTGAAGAAGTTTTTGTTGAGGAGAAAGTTGAAGAAGAAGTTGTTATTACAATGGGAGAACCAGAATCGAATCTGAAGGCTTTGATGGATTACTCTCAACCGAAGATCACTGATATTCAGTCTAGCATTGTCAGACCAGCCATCATGACTTAGTGGAACTAAAAAACTTAAGTATCCAGGCTCCGTTAGCGACAAAGCTAGACGAGATGTAAAACCTCTTGGGGGTAGTAACTCATATCACGGGAGGAAGGCTAGCACAATTTAGATGGTGCAGAACTCAGTCCAGTTTGGGGGTTCTCCAACAGAAGATCCCAACATGTGTATTAGAGATTTCATCGAGATATGCGACACTTTCAAATTCAACTACGTGTCTGAAGATGCTATAAAGCTAAGGCTTTTCCCATTCTCTCTGAGGAATAAAGCTAAGTGTTGGTTGCTTTCTCTACCACAGGCTCTATCACCAAATGGGAAGATCTTGCTCAAAAGTTTCTTACTAAATTCTTCCCTATGGCAAAGACAACTGCAATCAGAAATGCTCTTACTCAATTTGTGCAGCAATCAGGAGAGTTTTTATGTGAAGCTTGGGATTATTATAAGGAGATGCTTAGAAAGTGTTCTCATCATGGCATGCCCGACTGGATGATTATTAACTGCTTTTATAATGGCTTGGGAGCATAGTCCAGACCCATGCTTGATGCAACATCAGGTGGAGCCTTGTGGGCTAAAAGCCGCGATGAAGCTTATGATTTGATTGAACTGATGGCTACTAATAAGTACCAGAACCCTTCTCAGAGACTACCTCAAGGCAAGGTAGCAGGAATTCTGGAGGTGGATGCAGCTACTGCTATAGCTGCTCGGCTTAAGGCTTTGATGATGAAGGTGAATTCTTTGGCTAATTATGGAGTTAATCAGATTACTAGTGTTTGTGAGCTTTGTGCTGGTACGCATGATACTGAGCAGTGTGCTATTTCTAGTGAATCAGCTCAGTTCGTGAACAACTTTCAGAGGTCGCAGCAACCAGTTCAAGCCACCTATCATCCCAACAACCACAATTATCCTAACTTCAGCTGGAGCAACAATCAGAATATGGTGCAACAACCTTATCAGCAGTATGTAGCAAAGCAATTCAACCTTCCTGATTTTCAACAACCGCAATATGCACCAAGAAAACAACTCCAACTGCAACAATCTAATGAAAAATATGAATTGGAGGAGTTGAGGCTAATGTGCAAGAGCCAAGCGGTTTCTACTAAGACCTTGGAGAATCAAATTGGGCAGATTGCTAATGCTTTGATGAATCGACAACCTGGAACACTCCTTAGTGACACAGAAGTTCCATCCAAGAAGGAAGCAAAAGAACATGTAAAAGCAATTGCATTGAGGTCTGGGAAGGTTGTAAGCCCCGAAAAATCTCAAGTTCCAGAATCTGAAGTTGTGGCTGAAGAAGATATGCAGAAGGAAGCAGAAGTAGAACCAAGGAAGAAAACTGTGGAACACACTCCTCCTGAGGGTAATATAGGGGAGAAACAGGTCTATCCTCCACCTCCTTTTCCTAAGAGGCTGTATAAGCAAAAGTTGGATAGATAGTTTGCTAAGTTTCTGGAGGTGTTCAAGAAACTTCATATCAACATACCTTTCGCTAAAGCTCTTGAACAGGTGCCTAGCTATGCGAAGTTTATGAAAGGTATTCTCTCTCGGAAAGTGAAGCTCGATGACTTAGAGATCATTACTCTCACGAAGGAATGCAGTGCTGTGCTGCAAAAGAAGTTGCCTCCAAAGCTTAAAGATCCTGAAAGCTTCAGTATTCCTTGCACCATCAGAAAGTTGTTGTTTTACAAGTTTTTATGTGATTTGGGAGCTAGCATCAATATGATGCCTTTGTTTACCTTCAAGAATTTGGATTTACCTGATCCAAATCCTACATATATGTCCTTGCAGTTGGCCGATCGTTCTATTACATATCCACGAGGCATTATGAAGGATGTCTTGGTCAAGGCGGATAAACTCATATTTCCTGATGACTTTGTAATTCTTGATTTCGAGGAGGATAAAAAGATTCCCATAATCTTGGGAAGACCATTCTTGGCTACTGGCCGAACCTTGATTGATGTGCAGAAGGGTGAACTCACAATGCGAGTGCTGGATCAGGATGTGACTTTTAATGTTTTCAATGCCATGAAATTCCCTACTAATAATGAGGAGTGCTTAAAAGTGGAATTGGTTGATTCTGTGGTTACTTCAGAACTTGATCAAATGCCAAGGTCTGATGCCTTAGAAAATGCCTTGATGGGAAATTCAGATATTGAAGATGATGAAGGTGATGAGCATTTATAGTATTTGAATGCTTTTCCTTGGAAGTGAAGGTTGGATATGCCTTTTGAATTTCTTGGATGTTCAGAACTCAAAAATGCGGAGGGGCGTCTCAAGCCATCTATCGAGGAAGCTCCTATACTCTTGCTTAAACCATTGCCTGGACATTTGAGGTATGCTTTTTTAGGTGATGCATCTACTTTTCCTGTTATTATTGCATATGACCTTTCAGGTAGTGATGAGGAAAAACTTTTAGGAATTATGAGAGAGTTCAAATCGGCAATTGGATGGACTATAACAGATATTAAGGGAATCAACCCTTCTTATTGCATGCATAAAATTCTGCTAGAGGAAGGAAGCAAGCCGACTGTTGAGCAACAAATTAGGATAAATTCAATCATGAAAGAGGTCGTGAAGAAGGAAATTCTCAAGTGGCTAGATACATGGATCATTTATCCTATTTCTGACAGTTCTTGGGCGAGCCCAGTTTAGTGTGTGCCGAAGAAAGGAGGCATAACAGTGGTTGCTAATGAGAAGAATGAGCTCATTCCTACTTGAATAGTCACGGGGTGGAGAGTTTGCATGGATTATAGGAAGATGAACAAAGCAACAAGGAAGGATCACTTTCCTCTTCCCTTTATTGATCAGATGCTTGACATGTTGGCTGGGCATGAATACTATTATCTTCTGGATGGCTATTCGGGTTATAATCAGATTTGCATCACTCCAAAAGATCAAGAAAAGACTACCTTCACATGTCCATTTGGTACTTTTGCCTTCAGAAGAGTTTCTTTTGGGTTGTGTGGTGCACCTGCCACATTTCAGAAGAGTTTGGCCATTTTCTCTAACATAATTGGTCAGAATGTGGGTGTTCATGGATGATTTTTCTGTGTTCGGGAATTCTTTCGACGAGTACTTGCAAAATCTTGGCGCAGTTCTTAAAAGGTGTGTTGAGACCAATCTGGTTCTCAACTGGGAGAAATGTCACTTTATGGTACAATAGAGCATCATTCTTGGGCACAAGGTATATAGTAAAGGTCTTGAGGTGGACAAAGCCAAGGTGGGGGTCATTGAAAACCTTCCTCCACCAATTCTGTTAAGGGGATTCGCAATTTTCTTGGTCATGCGGTGGTTCATCAAGGACTTCTCTAAAATTTCTAAACCGTTGTGCAATTTATTGGAGAAAGATGTCCCTTTCAAGTTTGATGATGAGTGTCTAGATACTTTTGAGAGCTTAAAGAAGAGTTTGATTACGGCACCTGTCATAACTGCACCTGATTGGAATGAGCCTTTTGAAATGATGTACGATGCAAGTGACTATACAGTTGGAGCAGTTCTTGGGCAATTAAAGAACAATATATTTCATGTGGTCTACTATGCTAGTAAGACCCTCAATGGTGCTCAACTGAACTATACTACTACTGAGAAGGAACTCTTAGCCATTGTCTACAGTTTTGAGAAGTTTCGATCTTATTTGCTTGGGATGAAGGTGACAGTTTTCACTGATCACGTTAGCTATCTCATCTCGAAGAAGGACTCGAAGCCTAGACTGATTCGATGGGTTCTTTTACTTCAGGGGTTTGAGTTGGATATCAAGGATAGGAAATGTACTGAGAATCAAATCACTGATCATCTCTCTCGTTTAGAATATCCAAGTACAGCTTCACAGGATAAGACATTGATAAATGAGTCTTTTCCCGATAAGCAATTGTTTGGGGTGCAAGAAGAAGAACCGTGGTTCACAGACACTGTGAACTACCTTGAGAGCAACATTATGCCTCCAGACTTATCTTCTGCTCAAAGGAAGAAGTTTCTTAATGAGGTTAATTAGTACATGTGGGATGAGCCATTTTTGTTTTGGCAAGGAGCTGACCAAATCATCAGGAGATGTATTCCGTACAGCGAGACAGAGGGTATCTTGTGAGACTGTCATTCGACTGTTTATGGAGGCCAATATGGTGGAGAAAAGACAGCAACTTGAATCATGTTGCCCAGTGAAGATACAATTGTTTAAGGGGGTTGGATACAATTGTATAAATGTTTTGAACAAGTAATAAAATATAATAGCTTTTTATATATCTGATAAAAACTGCTACAAAACTCTCTCAAGAATTACTGATGTTCTGAGAGCTGCTAGGTTGAATGATACTTGAGATCGATACACTAAGTGATGACCTAAACTGTGTTTATATACTACACAGCTACAACAAATCAATCTAAGATATGCATTATCAATAGTTAACTGAAACTGATACATATCTTCAACTGAATAGATAAAGTCCTATAACTCAGATGTAAAAGATATTTTCTCCACAATATAAAGAACAGAACAAATCTCTTAAGCTGATTGTCTTCAAATACTGATGACATCCAAATACTGATGATGTGTCAAATCCTGACGACACATTAGATACCGATGACACCCGAACAACCAGATCCTGAGCTTCTTCTGATCATTGAGAATTCAATATGTAACAATCTTCCACAATTTATGCTTAATGTAATGAAGCACAAATTCCATTCTCAATGATGCCAAAACCAATCTACAAAATGTACAATGAGTAAAGCTTACTTCAGTATCTTTAGATAACTGACAGTTGTTTCCAGAAAGTTTTTCAATCTTTCTTCCTCCTTGTCTCGTAGGACTTTAACAAGCTTTTTCTTCAACTCTCTCTTTTCTTCAGTGTCTTTTCCAAGATGATAGATAGCTGATCTCAACTTAGAAATTGAGCTTTTGCTTATCTCAAGATCACCAATCAACATGTAGCTTAAACTAACATCTTCATGATCAGGACTGAAGGATAACTGAGGACTGTTGAGAAAAACTTGTAGCACTGCATCTCCCTTTTTCATCTTCATTTCTTGACCAGTATAAGTTCTGTACTCAGGAACATAATCACCATTGTATTTATCATCTTTTGTCATGACTCTTCTTCTGATGACTTCAAGTATCATAGAATACCAATTTCTGGTGACACTGTTCTCAACTCTAAGAAGATAGTGAACGTATTTCAATTCTGTCACAGTCTTCATTAAGAGTTGCTACAATGTAAAGCTCTTTACTTTACCATCCCTGAAAAAGTACAGAATATCTTCTCTGACATCACTATCATTTATCTTTCTATAGACGATCTTCACAGCTTCAACTTTCTCAAGATGTGAAGGAGAAACTCTTTCACCAAGATTCTCTGTCAGAGTATTTGTATCAAGAAGATCAGATCTTAGAATTTCCATATCAGAATGACCAATGCCTCCTCTGGTTTGAGATTTGACAAGTTTCAGTTTTTCATTGTATTCCACCCAAGAGGGTTTCTTGATGGACTTATCAACATTTTTCTATTTTGGAATAGAATCTCTTAATCCTGCTGACACAAATTCAACATGCTTGAACCCTTTAGGATAATCGAATGTATAAATATCTTTCCATCTTCTATCCTTCTTATTAAGAGGAGCATAACTTATAGACAGATCATGAATCTTCCCTTTTGCTTTATGCCATAGCTCCCTCTTTAATTTTAAAACTCTCTGCAAATATTCTTTGCATGCTTGATCAGCTTTCCTCCTGTCAACCTTTTCTTTTTCATCAACCTCTGAAGTATGATGAGTGACTACTGGAGTAAGGGCTGAATCATTTAATGCTTCGATCATTTTTTCATCAGAGTCAAAATCAGCTATCAGGTTCATAGCATCAGGTTCTGCTTCTACCTCGGGATTTGTGTCTACATCAGGAGTTACATTCTGATTTGCTGTATCAGCTTGATCAATATCAGTGGCTGATCTTTTCTTCCTTTGTATAATCAACTCTTTTGGCTTTTGAACTTCTCCATCTTCTTCATGTCCTTGTACAGGAACATACCCTTCTCTGGATAGAAAATTCAGAATAGTAGAGTTAAATGCAGTCACTTGACTTGATTTAGAAGTGCTTCCTCCTCTTCCTCTTCCTCTAGCTCTTGTAGATCTTCCACCTCTTTTTCCTCTTCCTTTAGAAGTGTTAACTTCAGCTTCAATTTGAGCCATTAGCTCCTTTTGTTGCATAACCGCTTTTTCAGGTTTTAGATCAGGAAATTCTATAGTTATATACCCAAGAGCACTCCTAGCATTATTTTGCTCAAACCTCTTATCTTTGTAGTACAAGACAATCTCTTCACCTATTTTTTTATGCCTGTAAGGAAAGAATAATCCCTTAGCATCTGCTAAATTAGAGATTGTAATATCATCATCCTTAGGAGCACCACCAGTAGTCTTGTACTTGGCTTTGTGAGCACCAGTAGACTTCCTTTGATCTGAAGGACGAGTCTTCTTGGAATGTTGAGGTTGTTGAGCAGTAGAAGCAATTTGAACATCTGTAACTGGATTATTCTTATCACCATCATCATCAATATCTTTATCCTTTGTCTATATAGAATCTGGTGTACATTTTGTAGCAACTATCTTCTCCCCCTTTTTGGCATCAGTATTTGAATGAATAGAAAACAGAGCATCCAGTTTGTCACCTATAGAAGAGACCTTATCTTCTAAGGAAGAAATTCGAGAGGCCATGCTATTTTGAGATTCAACAACATCTATGATAGAATTTTTCACACTTTTGAATTCAGCTGAGGTAGGTGTGTGAAGCAAAAATCCATCAATTTTCTCCTTGATAGCAGCATGAGACTTCTTCATTTCATCAAGATTAGAGTGAATTCCTTTAACAGAAATAGTGGAGGCCTTAAGATGCAACTTCAGATCAGGAGCTTGAATTTCATCATAGGCACGATGAACATGTTGCAGGCCAATAACATATGAGATAGAAGTATTTGCAAGTTTCCATTTATAATCCCATTCTGGCTGTCTAAAATGTTTAGGATCAGCTTTGTAATAAGAAGGATTTTCATTGAATTGCGAAGAAGAACCAACATTGGACTTCTTAGATGCATTAATTGTCGACTTAAGCTGAGATGTGTCAGAATCATCTGCATCACTGTCATCATCAGAATCAGACAACCCATCAGAAGAATTTGCAGAATCAGGCAGAATTGCTTTGTCTTTATCAAAATTCTTTGCAAGAGGAGCCTGTGGCTGATGAGATCCTAAAACAGAAACATGGTAACACCTAAATCTCTATGTTCTTTTCAAGTGATCTCATCACTTCTCACACAATATATTAATTTTAAGAGTAATATTGTTCTCACAGAAGAAAATTTACAAGTAAAAAATTTATAAGATTCTTGTCTCAAAGCTACCTCTCATTTTGCTAGTACAAGAGACTGCCACTCAAAACATTTTTTTTAATCTGATATTTTCACATAGTCTCACAGAAAGGCTCAATCACACATTTAGCAAAGAAATAAGAGATGGCTGAGAAGAGTTGTATGCTTGTCATATAAATAGAGGTAACCTCAAGAAAGAGACTATTTATAATCATACAAACATGAGAATATATATATGAGAAGGTTAGCAATACCTGAAGGTGAGTCCTCAAGTGGAAGTGAGGATAGTGGAGGAATAAACAACACATCAGGATGCTTGTACAAACTAGCAATCAGTAGTGGATCATCAATAGTAGCCAGTGCAGTTGATGGATGATTCTCAGTAGGAGCTGTTGTAACATTAGGATTTGGTCTGTTAGGAGAAGGTGAGAGACCAACATCGGTACTTTGAACTGATGGTTCTTGTGGAGTCTGAGAAATGTGAGCTGCTTCTGCAATGCTTGGTGAAGGTTCTTGTGTGCTCTTCTAAAAAATAGGATCATTTATTAATGCATCTACCTTTGACGGTATTTCCTAATGAATTTGCTTTTCCTGTAGTAGTTGAACAGAGTCAGTAAGAAGATCACTCTGCAATATTGACAATGATTTGTGTAGCCTCGGTGTCTGCATCTTCCCTTTGAAAAGATGGTTCTTGTGTGACTGGATGTGTTGCAGTTGCAAAATCCCTTTGAGACTTAGGTTCTTGTGTACCGACATCCTTGGTAAGAGGCTGAGTCTTCTTCTTCTTTCTGATGTATCCAACTACTTCTTCACTTTTTCTTTTCAACTGGCTCCTTGCAGTTTTCTTGTGTTTAGCAGTTTCTTCAATTACTGGAAGCTTGTCAAGCAGATCACTAGCATCAGTAGTTGGCTCCTTGGTTCCAGTAGTGTCAACAGAGTCATGCAGATGTTGATCAATGGATTTCTTGATTTTTGATAAGGACCCTATTGGCATCTGATCATCTGAGTCAAAATTATCTTGTAAGATCAGTCTTCTTTTCCTGACTAGAAAACAGTCTTCTTTCTTCTCAATCTCACTCAGTGAGGCTTGTTTAGCTTTCTGTCCAGATGTGATAGACTTCTTAAACAACATTTTCTTTTTTACAATTGATGTCTTTTGAGAGACAACAGAGGAGGCTAATTTAGAAGCTGGGTGTGTTTGCTGTTTGGAAGAAGAAATTCTTGGGTTAGAAACAAGATGGGTGGTTTCTTGATTCTCAGCATCAGGAACTGTGATAGAGGTACCAGCATTAGGATTTGCAGGCACTTGTTTAGGAGTAGGTCTATTTCTTAACATAAATTGCCTGACCACTCTAGGAAAGAAAGGGAGGTCCTGAAAACTTATTATTTTCATCCCTTTTAATATGCTCAGTGATAGCCTTTTCAGAAATTTGAAAAACTGGGAGTAATTCATCATCATCAAAAATAACATTAAGGCATAGGAAATTAAAAATCAGTTGTAGAAATCTAGTATACCCTATCACTCCTGTAGCATCTACTCTCCTAGCAATTATGAACTGTAGTATAGTATTATCATAATCAAAATTACCAGAGTAAAGAAGAGAGTACCCGATTTTCAGAGAAGTGGATGGAAGAGCATCAAAATTTTTTATCTTATTCAAGAAACGCTTACTGATGCAATCAAAGAAAAAGTTCCATTCTCTTTTCAATTTGGTCCTTGCCAGTTTTCCAATGGTTGTGATTTCTCCTTGATAGCCTAAAGTCCTTAGCATATCAAATAGCTGCTCAGTAGTGTGAGTATCAGGGGCACCATCAAGGACAGGAAATCTCAAGGCTTGAAGTAGAATACCATCATCAACTTCATATCCTTGGCCCTCAAATTCAAAAGGAAAGCCAGTATTTGTTGAATTTATCAAAGCTGTATTCCATACCTGCATGACAACCCTGTATGATACCTTGACAGGATTTGTGAGAGCATACCCAATTGGACATAGAAGGAGAAAATCCTGAATATCATGAAAAGATGATGGTAGCTGCTGATGTGTAAGCAGAGCTAAGTAATTGTTAGTGCCAAATATATTTCCATGAATGATAGTGGTTTGACTAAAGAGTGGTAAAACTTCAGACGTTGTCATGATATTTAAAGCTTGTGAGAGAGAGTATAAGTGAGATATGCACAGTGAAGCTATGTGTATGATGAATTGTGTCACATAATTTCTTCTTATTTTATAACTTTTCTATTATGGAGTATAACACATTCATATGAAGAAGGTAATTTAGTGAATTTGACTTTGAACAGGTAACAATTACTGAGTAATAAAATTTGATGGTGGAGTAAATTGCGGAAGTACAGACAAAATACATACAGATATGTCAAGACATAACTGTAGAAATTTATTTATCAGATAATCCACCATTAACCAATAATTAAGTGAGATACTTAATTTCAGCAAGAAATCTACTCAGAAATTAATTAAGACTAATAATCTGAATTAGAATGTGCTGACCTATCGTCAGTATTTGAGACCTCATTTCTGTCAGGATTTGACAAACTCTGGATATGTCGATTCGAATTCAACAGTTGTTTGTCAAAACATCACAAATTATTAGCAAACCACAATTTTAATCAAAACAATCATCAAGATATACATTTTTAAGTGGATGATGTAGAGATTAATAGGCTTCAATAAGAACATTCTCATGCATAAATAGCGAAATAATCATAGACAAAATCTTGTAATCAAAAGAAATTTTATTAATGTTTCAGAGGAGTGCATTTCATAAAATTTGTAGATTACATGCAAAAAGATTACAAGATAGTCCTAGTCTAAGAAGATGAACATCAACAACCTTGGTCTAAGAAATAAGGTTGTTGATGTTGATTAGTTTCTCCTACTATTGACAAATAGCACAGCAAGACGGATGATCCGTTCTTGCTGAAGAAGAGCCTCTCGCCGTGCTTCTTCCAAGCGATCAAGATGGAGATGATAGTCCATCTCAAAGAACAGGAGATTTATCTGAATCTCTTGTGGAACCAAGTTCCATGTAACACCCCCAAATCCGGGGTCGGGGATCCGGGTTGTCACGAGTTCCATTTCCCTTAATAACACCCAATCTTAATAAATAATCAACTACTCCGTACTGTGACCCCACAATAAACACACACACCACAAGTTATAGTCTCAGAGATGAATATCCAAATATAACACGAGTCATTTTATTCCACAATTATATGCCATTAAACCTTAAAAGGGTTTCTGAATAAATTTACATTTCTTTGCCATTATTACAATTCATAAAGATACACAAGTCTGGTACATCAAAAGTTGAAAGCCTAGCCTATTGGTAGTTCCTACCTCAGCTACGGCGACATCAACGCCTATAGGAAACTGCGGAACGTTTCCTATCCGCTCGCAAATTGGGAGCTTGGTCCTGTTCATCTTGTCTATCTGATATTGTGTGATGAAAGAAGAAAGCAAGGGTGAGCAACAAGCCCACCAAAATAGTATGTATAATAATTTACAATATATGAGCATTCTCATAGTACTCAAGAAAGTCTTGGTTAAGAAGAAATGAACCAAGTTAATATCTTAACGCGACCAAGTCGCAAAATATTCAGTATATACATACATATATACTTTTCATAATCTTTGAAATCCTCTGACATGTATAATATACACAGAGTTGCAATATCCAATAAATTTTGGAAAGGAGAAAACCTTGGCATAAACTTGATATCTTGCTGATCATACCAATAAGTAACCTTTTCTACTAGTAGATGGACGAATTCCGCACTGGTCATCACCCTGGCCGTATTAGGACCAATGCTGGACTGCCACTCAGCCACTTACGCATTGATGGACTCCCACTGAGCCACTTACACTTTCATGGACGCCCACTGAGCCCATATTGCTTATGCCGACTCAAATAGATGGACTTACTTCCCGAACGTTGGGCAAGTAATCAAAATGTTTTCTCAAAACAACAACCTTGTTGCGAATATAAAATACACCACAGAGCCGGATCCCTCAGGTTTTGAGCGAGTATTTAAATCCCCTTTGAAAGGAAGATCTTAAATATAAAAATGAGTTTTGGGATCCGCTCTAACTTTTAAAATCATTTTGAAGACTCAAAAATATTTTTAAGAATGTTTGGAGTAATGCTGATTTAATAAAATAAATCAGTCCCGATATGTTGGAGAATATCTGAATATTATTATTTAAATAATATTCCCATAAGGATGATCTTTATAAAAATAATTGAAGTAGAAGTTTTACAACTCATACTTGAAATGAATAATAAATAACCAAAGATGTACTTATACGAAAGCACGATCTTTATTTGAATAATCGAAAATAAGTTTGATTATCGAAACATTATTCTTTAATAAAATAGAGAATATTATTTAATAAAATAAGTGAAGTCATAAGTCCTCGAATGAATATTCAAAATAATATTCATTAAATAAAGTAAGCGGAGTCATAAGTACTCGAATGAATATTCAAAATAATATTCATTAAATAAAATAAAGTTATCGAATAAAACTTATTCGATTAATAGTTTTGAAAACTATAACAATATATATATATAAATATATATATTATACTCGGGAACATCGACTCCCGGTTTATAAAATGTTCACCTTTGGGTCCCCTATACTAAGGGTATACGCAACTACTGCTTATCTCTAGCATAGGTATTATGCAACTTATATGTATTTGAATCAACAATTAGATATCAAGATTACGAAACAGACATATATATATACCATATCATCATGCTCCAATATATCGAAAAATTTGCTAATAACAATCATGCACTTATCACAAGATAATGCATATACATATATTTACATCACAATAACAGTATAACGGGTAGAAAACTTGCCTGAGCGACTGGGGGTGGTAAAAGGCCTGGGACGAGTCTGGTAACCTATAAACAACATATAAGTTGGAATTAAACCAAAATCGCTTAAGAATCTAGACTTTAATCAATTAGACTCTAACGCTCGCTTTTGTGCTTAATGATTCACTTAAGTCGCTCGAGTACCCTCGACTCCACCATTTTTAATAAATTGACCATTAAGAATTTTACGGCGATTCTTTCGCGAATACCCTACCAACTGCCTAATCCACTTTACATAAATGTTTCATACTCCAATTAGTCATTTAAGAGCCTTAACCAAGGTTTCAAAGTAAGGCGAGGGGTAATGGTTCGTTCGCGAAACGTCGTTACTTAAAACGGTCGTTTCTCCTAAATCGTACATCGGATTCAAGCGAACCACATATCAAAACGAAGCTCGTAACATGAACTATCTAAAAATGGCAAATGATATAATATTTCAGTGAGTTAACTGGTCCTAAAGTTAAGAACAGAACAGTTAAGGAAAATTGGGCATTATGATGTTATGTTTACGCGATTTCCAATTTAATTAACACTCTAAATTATCATCAATTCATTCACAACCACCAATAAAACAATATTCAACCATCATAATACAAACTCAGTCCCCAACTCCAAGTTTTACCAATTTATCCAACCAATCAAAGACCCAATATTCAAAACCAATACAAATCCACCAAACTACTTATAATCAAAGATCATGCCTTAATATTAACAATGCTTCAATAAAACTTAATGGAATCATAAAATCAAAGCTAGGGTTTGAAGTTGATACCTTCCTTGGTAGGTGTTAAGTTGCTAGGAAGCCTTAGGGAGCCTTAATCTAACCTTCTACAAGCTTGATCTTTCCAAAGAAATCAAGAACACAAAGTTAGGTTTTGAAGTTTCTAAAAGTCCCATTTAAAGAACTGTAAAAATGAGGGTCTTACCATGCTTATTTGGACGCGACTTGTGAACAAGAGTTGTAGGCCATCTCAGTACCTTTCCAAAGAGATATAGAACACAACATTTGAGTGAGTATTGAAGGAGATATGGTAGTTTGAAGTTGCTGCTCTGGTTTTGGTCGAGAGCTTTTATTCTTGGAAAGCAAAAGTCAATTTCTAATTTGTGTTTTGTGATTTGTTTTGCCTTGGCTTGGTTGCTACCTTTTGTTTGTTATTAAATTATTACCATGGTAAAAATTGTGTGGCTCACAATCAACCAACCAATCCTTCCCACTTTGTCATGCTCATGTCATCTGCTTATGTCATCTTGTTACACTTGTCTTCCTCTTGTTGGTGTGATGACATCATCGTCCATTAACCTCTTTGATTAACCCCTAATTACTTGGCTAATGACCGCTGCTCTGTTATACGGTTCGCTTAACTTTCGTTCTCGTTTATCGTTTGAGGGATCATACCCGGGATCTTATTACTTGGGTTCCCCTAAACCTTTCTCAATATTTTATATTCCTTTTATGATCCTCTCTTATAATCCTTGAATTAAATCCTTTTAATCATGTTACCTTATACTCATTTCTTTCGGTATCTGGTGGATTTTTGGAAAAAATCAAAGTGTTCGAATTTGGATTCTGACGATCTTTACATACACTTATTTACTTTATGGAATATTAATACGATTTTAGAATTTCCATAACAGTACTCCTATATAGCGTGGTCTGATAATTTTCCTTAATCAGCATCATCAGCAAAAGTTACTATTCATCCGTGTTTCAAAAATTCCAAAAATTGGGGTTATTACAGTCTCCCCTCCTTAAAAGGATTCCGTCCCGGAATCAGATAGAAAATGAATAGGGATGCTTTCTTAGCATTGCACTTTCTAACTCTCAAGTCAATTTTCCCACATTGTAATTCTGCCACAAACCCTGACTAGCATGATAACCCTTCTTCTAAGCACTTGTCCATTTTTGATCTATAACCCTTCCTGGTTGCTCCATATAGGTTACGTCTGGTTGCATGTCTATGTGCTCATATGCCCCTATTTGTCTGGCATCCAGATTACACTTTCTTAACATTGATACATGGAACACGATATGAACTTGCTAAGGTTCGGGGTAAGGCTAGCTCATATGTTAACTTCCCAATACGACTTAATATATCCAAGGGTCCAACAATTTGTGGGCTTAGCTTTCCTTTCTTTCCGAACCACATCCATCATTTCCAAAGGAATACCTATAACAACACTAGGTCCCCTACTTCCTATTCTTTGTCCTTTCGTGTCAAATCAACATACTTCTTATGTCCATCTTGGGCTACTACCAGCCGTCCTCTAATTAGATCTATTATATCCTTGGTCCTTTGGACTACTGCGGGTCCGAGCATCTTGCGCTCTACAACTTCATCCTAACATAAGGGAGATCGACATTGTCTTCCCTCAAGGATCTCATAAGGCGATACCTCGATACTGACATACGATCGATTATCGTAAGAAAACTCAATCCACGTTAAGTGATCATTCCAAATTTCTTTCAAGTCTATTATATAGACTCTCATCATAGCTTCTAGCATTATAGCTTTTGCTTCTCAATACCCATTCTTTTCCAGTTCGTAATCGCTAATATCTTCCGTTCCTAATATTATACTGGTTATACTTTTGCTTGTTAGCGTTCTATAACATTTTAATAACCACGTCACTTAGTATCACGAACGCGTTAGAATCAGAATACCACCGTACTTGGTACCACTTCATCTCTAGCTGCCTCCATCTTCGAAAGCTTGGTCCTTCATATAGAAGTAAAAGAATTTATTGAGAGATCACTATGATCATGAACACTTGTTACATTTCATAGTTAGTACAGAAGGTGGCCAGCCTTTAGTACTTGACAAGCAATTAAACAATAGATGGTATCCTACTAGGCTTCTATCACACAGATAGATAGTCATTCAGCAATACCGCCCCTTTTGGAAGGGTTGTTCTTCTCAGCTTACATGAAATGAAAAGGAGAGAAAAGAATGAAATGAAGAGAATTATATATATATATAAAATATACTGCCACAAAATATCTGGCTTGGAATCTACCTCTGAACTATAGAGGTTTGTCATAGGAGAACAAAACATATACGTACATAAATATCAACATCAAGTATTATAGCATCGCAATTCATGTTCCTGAATCTTTCACTATTTCGTCCATCATTCTATGGACCCATGCTCTTGCTCGAGCTTATAAACAATCACCTTTGAAACTCCCTCGACATCGAAAATCGAATTTGGGATTTCATTCTAGACGTCATCGTTATTAGAATTCTATGCTTGCATCGCAACCTTCCTCGTATAGTGATACGACTCTTTATTGATAAGAAGGAATAAGTATTCAATAGGTAGATAATTGACTTAGTTAGCCTATCAATGATAACTTATACACCACCACGACCCGATTAGTGGTACTCACTCTCAACATCCATTCCAATACAACTCTCACGGTTGTAAGTAATCGGCTCATTACTCGCAGAATCATTCCTGCATTACTATGGCCCACCGTTGACCTACTGTAGTAATTTGTTTTCCATAAAGTTTTAATAGCTAACCATACGGAGTCCATTCATATCATATCGAATCCTTCTAAGGAGGTAACATAATCACCATTCATGATTCGTGAAGAACGTTCCTGATCCTGACGTACATACATGACATGAAACAGATAAAATTGCAGAAGAGTTTCAATCAAAGCAATGATAGTAGGCTAATACCATTATTAACCATATTTCTTTACTGGGAGACATGAAGCTCAAAGGTTTATTTAGTCCTTTCGTAACATGCTCCTGGCTTATCTCAAGATAGGACCTTCTAAGATAGAAAGCCCGCTCACGGCGATTACATGAATTAAATATTTACCAAACTACTATTACGGTTGAGTACCGCACAGTCATCAGAAGGAATGTCAATCTTTCAAACCATAATACAACCTTCACGGAATTAACCATTATCACTGTATTCCTCTTGCACGAGCGCCGATAATTGTCCTTTTACACTTAAAGTGTTGGCCACCTCTTTGGCCTTTCCTGATAGTAAAATTTCCTTACAATCAATGTCATTTTAACCACCTCCAACTAAATTTTCTACCTCATTTCAATCACTACTTATGTGAAAATACTTCTCTTAAGTCCTGGTGAGAAAAAAAATCACCATTTTTCCATAAGTCATTGCCTTAGTCTTTAGATGTGAACATTGCCACGACTGACTCTTGATCATAATTCAGACGTCTCTTATCTTGGGTCCTTCTTGTTTTCACCAATCTCGACCCTCATTGGATCGATCTATACTTTCTTATGGTTCAACACGTGCCCCACCTGGCATTATTATAATTACGTCATATTTCCTTCATCAAAATTTCTATTCTTGAGAACTTTGAATATTACCTTTCTCCTTGTAAAACCTCTAAGGTTATCCTTAAATCCTTCATCAGGTACACCCTAGGCACAGGGCATATCAAGATACCATTTACTAATACCAGAATCATTGTCTATATACTTCTGAAAAATTTCTCCACTGATCCTTAAAGGTTGTTTTTACCTTAATCCTTTCCAATTCATACTGTCAAAACTCATGTTGTCCCTATTAAGGGTGAAATGCCAACCTTTATGCGTTCCCTAGGATTCATTTCAAGTTATCAGGGTTTTATCCTTAATTCCACCTTTAAAAGATACTTACTCTCTTCCATGGATAAATTAAGTCATATATACTTGATAGATTACCTTATTCAATCATTCTCACTTCGATAGTCTATACTTAATTTCACAATAGCATCCTTATTCAAACTGAGGTCAATCCATATGGCCTCCAAAAGATAACAACGGTTTTTTTTCCGCTTTGCTTGCCTAATTTGGTAATGACAACAGGGATGTTCTGGAAGATATTGGTCGTGTTCAACGTGAACTTCTTCTTAATAATTCCTTATTTACTTTTGTTGTTTATCTCAACAGTCATCTCAATGTTGGGATATCTTTCATACATGGCGTCTCCCTTCCTGGGTATCAAGCCACCGGTCTTACACTTCACATTCTTGAAGGTCACTTCCTTCATCCAATTTTCCTAATTTCTTACTTCCTTGTCTCCTCAGTCTATCCGCGTCTCATTATTTATCCTTCGAACTATCTCAAAATTTTATCGAATACTCTCAACTTGAAGGGGATAAAATATATGTACCTCTTATGCCTTCAACCATCAATTTTAACTCATGGTGAATCACCCTCATCCTGATGATTACATACTTTTCTATTTCTATTGTTACGAGTCTTTAGGGTTTCCTCATACCCAACTCCCTTATCATACCTCAAACTCTATTGCCTTTATATTCCTTTCCACTTCAGTTTCTTTTTATTTTCCTTTCTCTTACAATCATTTCATGAACCCACTAATTATTTACTTCAAACATCAAGTCACTCTAGGATTCGTGTCCTCAGGACGAATCTTGCCAACTTTTACAACTTAGATTCATAACTCATCATACTCGTCCACCTTTGTTCTGGCTCTAAAGCTTTTACACTATCTCTATAACCTTGGGAAGTACTTTCCCGAAAATAATTGACTGAACTTTAATCGGTTTATTATAACCTCTGGCCCTGTGTCTTTCTTCGCCTTTCACCAGTGGGGGGCCTCTCTCTTAGGAAGGTAAGTGACAAAAATAGTCTTTTGCGCTTCATCAATCATTTAGAATCTCAAATGATTCCTATATTTCCTTTAGCCAGGCTCTTGCCTTGACTGGGTCAGCTTGTTCCTTGGAACTCTGAGAGCTTAGCGACTTAAAGGTCCTGAAAGAATTTCTCACCACATTGTTCCTCATGGTGGTGGTTGGGGATAATAGTCTAAGTTCTGTCTAGAAAGGTCCATGAATTGTCGTATAGGAGTACCGTCTCGGGTCTCCTTTCCTTACTCGGCTTCTGTTTCCTTAGTCTGAACGTTCCCTCCTCCTGCCCATAATCGGGGTCATCCTACATGTTTTAAATCCTCATTTTCCACTTCATTATGTTATGGGTTCCTTCTATCTTGATGGCGACCTCCCTGACTATCACGTTCAGGGTTTGCTCTAAATCTTATTCCTCAAACTAGGGCTTTCATCTAAGATCTCATCTTTAAGCTCTTAAACATTTGGAACCCAAATTATGTAGGAACACCTCATTATTCCCTTATCATCTTTCTCGGTATTAATCTCTTCTCCAGTCATTGGCTCTCTTCCTTCATTCATCAACTTTTCTTGGCACAATATGATCTTTTTCAATAATTCGGGCTGCAGTACAATCTTAAACAGCTTTTCGGTACCGGCTCTGGTTACCTTCACTTCTATTTCCATTTTCTCGTAATCTCTTACCAATTCTTCCTGTAACACCCCCAAATCCAAGGTTGTGAATTCGGGTCGTTACGATCACTTATTAATTAAATAATTCTCTTTTCACAATATTACTCGACCTTTTATTCAAACTCACATACACACAGGTTATACGCTTGGAAACAGTAGCAAATAAATCATCTCCACTTATCTACCTGACGGGGCTAGCGCACAAAAAGCCTACAGAACTCACGAGCTTTCCTTACCCGTCTACGGACAGCAGTCCTGGTCTGATCCATGCTGGTAGTCTGTTGTGATATGATATATAAAAGCAAGGGTGAGCATTATAGCTCAGCAAGGTATAAATCCCCATAATTAAGTATGTAAGGATAAATAAAACCAATAATTATACTTTGTATCTCCAAAGCGTTCTGGAAGTTTATATGCTTAACAAATTTATAATATTCTCAAAATCAACTACAATAGTATATCCAATGAATACTTGTATTCATCTCTTTCTCAAAATCATTTTATACTCGTACTCATTTTATTTCAAAATCTCAAGATGTTACTCGAACCAAGATTCTCATATGGGTGTGATATATATTCGTCAACATCCCAATTTAAAACTCAGCCTTATCGGCATATTTCACAAATGGATTTGATATATAATCATCAACATCCTTATTTAAACTCAGCCTTATCGGCAGATTTCTCAAATGGATTTGATATATATTCATCAATATCCTTGTTTAAAACTCAGCCTTATCGGCTCTCTGTTGTATATTTCACAACAGTTTTTCCAAAATGGAAGAAAGGGACTATACTGGAATAAACCACGTATCGGTGATCAGCCGAATACGAAATTTTCTCTACTAGTAGAAGGAATACAAACCTAGCCGCCTTTGGGCTCATCAAGACACTACACGGTGGTTGCCCATTGTCGTGCAAGTCCGAAAGTCAATGGTCACATAGACCATATAACCGTACAATGCGCCACTCCGCGCTTGCATAATGCGCCACTCCGCGCCTGGTCACTGCCCGATACCACTCCGTGCCGGGCAGGCCACATTCCAGTCCCAAAACAATTATATCTTTTGCTCAAAATCCTTTTTCGAAGGAATAGGTCGTTAAAAGTTGACCTGTAAATAAGATGATTTATTCATCACTTTTAACTCAATTGATCTTGGGAGTTGTCGGAGTTTTGAATTTAAAATCATTTTCAAATCCCTATCTGTAGTAGGGTGACACATATATTACTCACTTGTTCTTTATTGAACGAAGAAGCAAAACTCTTATGCTTCTAGACTAAGTTCCCTAAGGTTTTGATACGTTTCAAATGATTAATCTCTTTCAAGATTTTTGAATAATTTAGAAAGTACCTTTGGGAACTATATCTATTTTTAAATAAGTTTTTAGAAGTCCGAAGATATTAAATATCTAAGGTCTCATAATAATTTAAGAGGGATTCAATGAATTGATAAAATCTTATAAATAAAACATCTTTGTATAAGGTTCAATAAATTGATAAAATCTTAAGTACAGAGTATTTCTAATTAAGGTTCAATGAATTAATAAAAAACCTTAAATACAAAATATTTCTGAATAAGGTCCAACGAATGGAGACACCTTAATCAAATAATCATAACAGGATTTGGTATCCTATAATTGCTCTTTGAATAGTTAAATCTTTATTAAATAACGTGAAATGATTTATAAACTATTCAGTATATTTTTAAATACTTTCTTTATATTTAATAATCCCTTAAGTATCGCTTTATAAAATAATCAATCAAGTAAGGGTGTCCCTTAAATGAATAAACCAATATTTCTCGAAGTTTAAGTCAAAATCTCAATCGTTCGCTTGATATATAAATTACGCGAACGTACTTTGTTTATCAAAATAGAAATCGTTCGCGTTCGGCTCTCTCCGGAATTCAATCGTTATTAAAATATTTCCAACTCCCATTAACCTATATTATATTTGAAATACGTTTCAATTTCTCATACTCGTGTAAAACGAAATTTGTTTTCGTAAACAATCGCATAATTCGTATGCATTGATATCATAGACAAGCATATATATTTGAACTGTAAATCATGACATCAATATCACAACAGTATGTATATAGCATGGATATTATGAGATAAGGTTTCGAAAACTTGCCTCGAGTAATCGAAGTGGTATGGTATCTGGTGTTTGGTTGGCGATCTATAAACAAGAACCAACGGTCTAAGTTAGTACGCGATTAACGTCTCGCTTTTATTAAGCAACTTTCGCAACTACTCAAGTATAACGAATCTCCGATCGTCACATTCTCAACACTTATATTCTCACTTTATAACATGGTCGAGTTTTGAAATCGATCGTTCGCTTTAGAAAGTCCATTTCGAGTTTTAAGCTCGAACGTGAGAAAACGCGCGTCAAAACTAGGTTTTTATGCGTTTCTCGCTTGCGCTCGCTTTACCAAAATATTTTCATAAAATCTAAAAATTAATATTTTCTCAAAATTCTTTTTGGACAGTCTTCTCTACTATCATATCCATTTTTCATAATTTTTCCAGAATCTCGAAATTATTTTAAGTCCTTCAAAATCACCATGCAAGTGGACTTAAGTGCAGTTGGCTAATCGCATAAATGTTTTACACTAAAACGACCATAACTCCTAAACCGTAAATCTCCTCATGATGATCTACACATGTATAGAAACAAAAAAACAATATCTATCTTATCATGGCCAGTGGTTTTCAAATTTTAACAATTTTCATGGCCGAATGTCCTGCAGAAAACAGATCAAGTGCAAGAATGCCCAAACTCAATTTCTACTACTTGATCTTAACACAATCACTACCTATAACCATCATAAACACAAGTACTTCTCAAGATCCACCCACATGAACCTTATATGCTCTATATAGTACCACATACATGGATTACAACTCAACATCTCAAGTCTTTAGCAAGAACATAATCAATACAAACTCAAACAAACACAATCCTTTGGATCTTAACACTACAACAAACATAACTCTTAAATTCAACCATAAAACCTTAAAAGGTTGAAAGTTATACCTTCTTGGATACTAGGAAGGTTAGTGCTAGGATGATTGAGGCTTGGTTTTCTTAGAAAACACTTAGAAGGGCTAGATCCTTAAGAAACAAAACAAAGAAACAAGTTAAAATTTCGGAGTTACCTTTCAGCACCTCATTCAAACATTTTTATAAAATTGAAAAAAACTAATTTGAGGCTGAAATTTGGTACGAAGCTTACCCATGATATAGAAAAGCTATGGTAAAAATTTCATGATATTTGAATGAGTATATTTTGAGTTATGAATTTTTCTTTCTCCCTTGCTCAGAAAATCCGAACTGCTGGAATGAAAAATGGGAGAGCTTTAAGTGAGGGAAAAGTGGTTGTTTTCTTTTGTGGCTAAAGTTTGGGAGTGTATAATGAATATATGGGATGTATGCAGCAGATTTGACAATAATTTGGCAAAGGTATGGGTTGGTTTGATTGTGTGGTGAAGTGAGAAAAGGGAGAAGTATGGCTTGTGTACTTGTTGTCTCCCATCACTATTCAACACTATTCCACTAACTATTCTAGTTAGCTTCTACTCATCTAGTTGCACTCCTAACTACTAGTTAGGACTTGGTTATGCATGGCCAACTTGCATGGGATTTAATTTCTCATTCGTTTATTTATCGTAAATGCAATCGTCGTTCCATTCCGATAGTTTCCACGTATAACGACTTGTTTCGTAGCGATTTCTTTTATCGCTTATAATCCTATAACCAATTCCATTCCTTCTCTTGATCATAGAAATACCTTGATATATTATTTATTTCACGTAGTATTCCCGGTTCTACGCCATTCTTTACGGATACGAAAACACGTAGTATAATTGTGAATCTTCGAATTCCGTCGGCTTTTACATTCACTTATTTTCCTCGATAAACAAGAATATGATCTCGGATTCTCAAAATTCCACTATTCATTTAATGATGATCCCCATACGTATTACTTAATTAGCTCAAGTTACTATTCACAGAAGTTTTAAAATATTACAAAAATCAGGGTTCTTACAGTCTCCCCCCCTTAAAAGGATTCCGTCCCGGAATCAACTCACAAATAGATGGGGGTACCTTTCTCGCAGGTGGCTCTCTAATTCCCAAGTCGACTCCTCGACCTTGGGATGTCTCAATAAGAATCTGAATAGCTTGACACTCTTGTCCCTGAGTACTTGCTCTTTTTAACCAATGATTTCAACTGGTTGCTCAATGTAGGACAGATCTAGTACTTACTCATGTTTCACTATATTCTTGGTATCCGCATTATACTTTCTCAACATTGGCACATGAAAAATACTATGAACCTGTTGAAGGTTTGGAGGTAAAGCCAATTCGTATGCCACGGTTCTATTTATCACAAAATCTCAAAGGACCCATATATCGGGAACTCAACTTCCCTTTCTTTCCAAATCTCATCAGTCCTTCCCATGGTGACACTTTCAAAAATACCTGGTCACCCACTTCATACTCTCTGTCTTTTCGTGCTAAGTCGGCATATTTACGCTGTCGGTCATCCTCTGATCAACTCAACTATGTCCCTCGTTCTTTACACCAAGTCGGGACCTAGTAACTTTCTTTCACCAACTTCATCCCAGTACAAGGGTGAATGGAACCTCCGACCATACAGCGCCTCATGTGGGGGCATTTCTATACTCGCATGATAACTATGATTGTAGGCAAACTCTATCAAAGATAGGTGTTCATCTCAATAACCTTAAAAATCAATTACAAAATTTCTCAACATGTACTCCAATGTCTGAATGATTCACTCACTTTGTCCATCGGTTTGGGGATGGTATGCAATACTCACATTCAGTTTGGTTCATAAGCATTCCTGAAAGCTCCTCAAAAAAATCTGGAGTTGAATCGGGGATCTCTGTCAGATACGATAGCTACAGAGACTCCATGTCTTATCACAATTTCCTTGATGTATAGCTCTACTAATCTATCCACCATGTAGGTTTTCTTGATTGGAAGAAAGTATGCTGACTTGGTCAGTCGATATATAATTACTCATATTGCATCACGATTAGCCTTAGCTCGGGGAAATCCTACCACAAAATCCATGGCTATTTGTTCCCACTTTCACATCGGAATTCCTAAGGGTTGTAGGAGTCCCCTCGGTCGCTGATGTTCCACCTTCACTCTTTAACAGGTCAAACACTTACTGACCCAATTGGCCACGTCTCTTTTCATGTTGGGTCATCAATAATATTCCTTTGGATCTCGGTACATCTTGGTACCTCCAGGATGAATTGAATATCTAGAATTATGTCCTTCGCGTAAAATTTCATCTTTTAATTCTCGAACATTTAGAATCCAAATCCGGTTCGCATACCTCATAATTCCCTTCTCATCTTTCTCACATTTGACTTCTTCTCAGTCAAAGATTCTCACTCTTCATTCATCTTCTCTTCCTGATAATGTCC